>NW_027422500.1:0-52027 GCF_037893015.1 Macrotis lagotis | reverse complement strand
AAGTCTAGGCAGTGCACGGCTAGGCAAGGAAAGAGTAACGGAAGGAAAGGAAGGCAAGGCAAAGCAAGGCAAGGCAAGTGTAACAAAAGGCAAGGCACGGCAAGGGGAAACAAGGCTAAGGAACGGCAACGCACGGCTACGCAATGCACGGCCAGGCAAGGAAAGGGTAACGCAAGGCAAGGCACGGTAAGGCAAGACAAGGCAAATGCACGACAACGCACGGCTAGGCAATGCACGGCAAGGCAAGGAAAGGGTAACGCAAGGCAAGGCACGGTCAGGCGAGGCAAGGCTAAGGCACGACAACGCAAGGCTAGGCAATGAACGGAATGCAAGCAAAGAGTAACGGAAGGCAAGGAAGGCAAGGGAAAGCAAGGGAAGGCAAGGGCAACGAAAGGAACGGCACGGTAAGGGGAAACAAAGCTAAGGCACGACAATGCAGGGCTACGCAATGCACGGCAAGGCAAGGAAAGGGTAACGCAAGGCAAAGCACGGTGAGGCAAGAGAAGGCAAATGCACGACAACGCACGGCTAGGCAATGCACGGAAAGGCAAGGAAAGGGTAACTCAAGGCAAGGCACTGTCAGGAGAGGCAAGGCTAAGGCACGACAACGCAAGGCTAGGCAATGCACGGAAGGCAAGCAAAGAGTAACGGAAGGCAAGGAAGGCAAGGGAAAGCAGGGGAAGGCAAGGGTAACGAAAGGAACGGCACGGTAAGGGGAAACAAGGCTAAGGCACGACAACACAGGGCTAGGCAATGCAGGGCAAGGCAAGGAAAGGGTAACGCAAGGGAAGGCACGGTTTGGGGAGGAAGGCGAATGCACGACAACGCAAGGCTAGGCAATGCACGGAAGGCAAGCAAAGAGGAACGGAAGGCAAGGAAGGCTAGGCAAAGCAAGGCAAGGCAAGTGTAACAAAAGGCAAGGCACGGCAAGGGGAAACAAGGCTAAGGAACGGCAACGCACGGCTAGGCAATGCACGGCAAGGCAAGGAAAGGGTAACGCAAGGCAAGGCACGGTCAGGCGAGGCAAGGCTAAGGCACGACAACGCAAGGCTAGGAAATGCACGGAAGGCAAGCAAAGAGGAACGGAAGGCAAGGAAGGCTAGGGAAATCAAGGCAAGGCAAGGGTAACGGAAGGAACGGCACGGTAAGGGCAAACAAGACTAAGGCACGACAACAGAGGGCTAGGCAATGCAGGGCAAGGCAAGGAAATGGTAACGCAAGGCAAGGCACGGTTTTTGGGAGGCAAAGCTAATGCACGACAACGCAAGGCTAGGCAGTGCACGGCTAGGCAAGGAAAGAGTAACGGAAGGAAAGGAAGGCAAGGCAAAGCAAGGCAAGGCAAGTGTAACAAAAGGCAAGGCACGGCAAGGGGAAACAAGGTTAAGGAACGGCAACGCACGGCTACGCAATGCACGGCCAGGCAAGGAAAGGGTAACGCAAGGCAAAGCAAGGTGAGGCAAGACAAGGCAAATGCACGACAACGCACGGCTAGGCAATGCACGGCAAGGCAAGGAAAGGGTAACGCAAGGCAAGGAACGGTGAGGCAAGGCAAGGCAAATGCACGACAACGCACGGCTAGGCAATGCACGGCAAGGCAAGGAAAGGGTAACGCAAGGCAAGGCACGGTCAGGCAAGGCAAGGCTGAGGCACGACAACGCAAGGCTAGGCAATGCACGGAAGGCAAGCAAAGAGTAACGGAAGGCAAGGAAGGCAAGGGAAAGCAAGGCAAGGCAAGGGTAACGGAAGGAACGGCACGGTAAGGGGAAACAAAGCTAAGGCACGACAATGCAGGGCTAGGCAATGCACGGCAAGGCAAGGAAAGGGTAACGCAAGGCAAAGCACGGTGAGGCAAGACAAGGCAAATGCACGACAACGCACGGCTAGGCAATGCACGGCAAGGCAAGGAAAGGGTAACGCAAGGCAAGGCACGGTCAGGCGAGGCAAGGCTAAGGCACGACAACTCAAGGCTAGGCAATGCACGGAAGGCAAGCAAAGAGTAACGGAAGGCAAGGAAGGCAAGGGAAAGCAAGGCAAGGCAAGGGTAACGGAAGGAACGGCACGGTAAGGGGAAACAAGGCTAAGGCACGACAACACAGGGCTAGGCAATGCAGGGCAAGGCAAGGAAAGGGTAACGCAAGGCAAGGCACGGTGAGTCAAGGCAAGGCTGATGCACGACAACGCACGGCTAGGCAATGCACGGCAAGGCAAGGAAAGGGTAACGCAAGGCAAGGCACGATCAGGCGAGGCAAGGCTAAGGCACGACAACGCAAGGCTAGGCAATGCACGGCAAGGCAAGGAAAGGGTAACGCAAGGCAAGGCACGGTAAGGCGCGGCAAGGCTAAGGCACGACAACGCAAGGCTAGGCAATAAACGGAAGGCAAGCAAAAAGTAACGGAAGGCAAGGAAGGCAAGGGAAAGCAGGGGAAGGCAAGGGTAACGGAAGGAACGGCACGGTAAGGGGAAACAAGGCTAAGGCACGACAACGCAGGGCTAGCCAATGCACGGCAAGGAAAGGAAAGGGTAACGCAAGGCAAGGCACCGTTACGCGAGGCAAGGCTAAGGCACGACAACGGAAGGCTAGGCAATGCACGGAAGGCAAGCAAAGAGTAACGGAAGGCAAGGAAGGCAAGGGAAAGCAAGGCAAGGCAAGGGTAACGGAAGGAACGGCACGGCAAGGGGAAACAAGGCTAAGGCACGGCAACGCACGGCTAGGCAATGCACGGCCAGGCAAGGAAAGGGTAACGCAAGGCAAGGCACGGTGAGGCAAGGCAAGGCAAATGCACGACAACGCACGGCTAGGCAATGCACGGCAAGGCAAGGAAAGGGTAACGCAAGGCAAGGCACGGTGAGGCAAGGCAACGCAAATGCACGACAACGCACGGCTAGGCAATTCACGGCAAGGCAAGGAAAGGGTAACGCAAGGCAAAGCACGGTCAGGCGAGGCAAGGCTAAGGCACGACAACGCAAGGCTAGGCAATGCACGGCAAGGCAAGGAAAGGGTAACGCAAGCCAAGGCACCGTTACGCGAGGCAAGGCTAGGGCATGACAACGCAAGGCTAGGCAATGCACGGAAGGCAAGCAAAGAGTAACGGAAGGCCAGGAAGGCAAGGGAAAGCAAGGCAAGGCAAGGGTAACGGAAGGAACGGCACGGCAAGGGGAAACAAGGCTAAGGCACGGCAACGCACGGCTAGGCAACGCACGGCAAGGCAAGGAAAGGGTAACGCAAGGCAAGGCACGGTCAGGCGAGGCAAGGCTAAGGCACGACAACGCAAGGCTAGGCAATGCACGGAAGGCAAGCAAAGAGGAACGGAAGGCAAGGAAGGCTAGGGAAAGCAGGGAAAGGCAAGGGTAACGGAAGGAACGGCACGGTAAGGGCAAACAAGACTAAGGCACGACAACACAGGGCTAGGCAATGCAGGGCAAGGCAAGGAAATGGTAACGCAAGGCAAGGCACGGTTTGGGGAGGCAAAGCTAATGCAGGACAACGCAAGGCTAGGCAATGCACGGAAGGCAAGCAAAGAGTAACGGAAGGCAAGGCAAAGCAAGGCAAGGGAAGTGTAACAAAAGGCAAGGCACGGCAAGGGGAAACAAGGCTAAGGAACGGCAACGCACGGCTACGCAATGCACGGCCAGGCAAGGAAAGGGTAACGCAAGGCAAGGCACGGTAAGGCAAGACAAGGCTAATGCACCACAACGCACGGCTAGGCAATGCACGGCCAGGCAAGGAAAGGGTAACTCAAGGCAAGGCACGGTGAGGCAAGGCAAGGCAAATGCACGACAACGCACGGCTAGGCAATGCACGGCAAGGCAAGGAAAGGGTAACGCAAGGCAAGGCACGGTCAGGCGAGGCAAGGCTAAGGCACGACAACGCAAGGCTAGGCAATGAACGGAAGGCAAGCAAAGAGTAACGGAAGGCAAGGAAGGCAAGGGAAAGCAAGGGAAGGCAAGGGCAACGAAAGGAACGGCACGGTAAGGGGAAACAAAGCTAAGGCACGACAATGCAGGGCTAGGCAATGCACGGCAAGGCAAGGAAAGGGTAACGCAAGGCAAAGCACGGTGAGGCAAAACAAGGCTAAGGCACGGCAACGCACGGCTAGGCAATGCACGGCAAGGCAAGGAAAGGGTAACGCAAGGCAAGGCACGGTCAGGCGAGGCAAGTCTAAGGCACGACAACGCAAGGCTAGGCAATGAAAGGAAGGCAAGCAAAGAGTAACGGAAGGCAAGGAAGGCAAGGGAAAGCAAGGCAAGGCAAGGGTAACGGAAGGAACGGCACGGCAAGGGGAAACAAGGCTAAGGCACGGCAACGCACGGCTAGGCAATGCACGGCAAGGCAAGGAATGGGTAACGCAAGGCAAGGCACCGTGACGCGAGGCAAGGCTAAGGCACGACAACGCAAGGCTAGGCAATGCACGGAAGGCAAGCAAAGAGTAACGGAAGGCAAGGAAGGCAAGGGAAAGCAGGGGAAGGCAAGGGTAACGGAAGGAACGGCACGGTAAGGGGAAACAAGGCTAAGGCACGACAACGCAGGGCTAGCCAATGCACGGCAAGGAAAGGAAAGGGTAACGCAAGGCAAGGCACCGTTACGCGAGGCAAGGCTAGGGCATGACAACGCAAGGCTAGGCAATGCACGGAAGGCAAGCAAAGAGTAACGGAAGGCCAGGAAGGCAAGGGAAAGCAAGGCAAGGCAAGGGTAACGGAAGGAACGGCACGGCAAGGGGAAACAAGGCTAAGGCACGACAACACAGGGCTAGGCAATGCAGGGCAAGGCAAGGAAAGGGTAACGCAAGGCAAGGCACGGTTTGGGGAGGCAAAGCTAATGCACGACAACGCAAGGCTAGGCAGTGCACGGCTAGGCAAGGAAAGAGTAACGGAAGGCAAGGCAAAGCAAGGCAAGGCAAGTGTAACAGAAGGAACGGCACGGCAAGGGGAAACAAGGCTAAGGAACGGCAACGCACGGCTACGAAATGCACGGCAAGGCAAGGAAAGGGTAACGCAAGGCAAGGCACGGTGAGGCAAGGGAAGGCTGATGCACGACAACGCACGGCTAGGCAATGCACGGCAAGGCAAGGAAAGGGTAACGCAAGGCAAGGCACGGTCAGGCGAGGCAAGGCTAAGGCAAGACAACGCAAGGCTAGGCAATGCACGGCAAGGCAAGGAAAGGGTAACGCAAGGCAAGGCACGGTGAGGCAAGGCAAGGCTGATGCACGACAACGCACGGCTAGGCAATGCACGGCAAGGCAAGGAAAGGGTAACGCAAGGCAAGGCACGGTCAGGCGAGGGAAGGCTAAGGCACGACAACGCAAGGCTAGGCAATGCACGGCAAGGCAAGGAAAGGGTAACGCAAGGCAAGGCACGGTAAGGCTCGGCAAGGCTAAGGCACGACAACGCAAGGCTAGGCAATAAACGGAAGGCAAGCAAAGAGTAACGCAAGGCAAGGAAGGCAAGGGAAAGCAAGGCAAGGCAAGGGTAACGGAAGGAACGGCACGGCAAGGGGAAACAAGGCTAAGGCACGGCAACGCACGGCTAGGCAATGCACGGCAAGGCAAGGAAAGGGTAACGCAAGGCACGGCACTGTCAGGCGAGGCAAGGCTAAGGCACGACAACGCAAGGCTACGCAATGCACGGAAGGAAAGCAAAGAGTAACGGAAGGCAATGAAAGGAAGGGAAAGGAAGGCAAGGTAAGGGTAACGCAAGGCAAGGCACGGTGAGGCAAGGCAAGGCTAATGCACGACAACGCACGGCTAGGCAATGCACGGCAAGGCAAGGAAAGGGTAACGCAAGGGAAGGCACGGTCAGGCGAGGCAAGGCTAAGGCACGACAACGCAAGGCTAGGCAATGCACGGAAGGGAAGCAAAGAGGAACGGAAGGCAAGGAAGGCTAGGGAAAGCAGGGAAAGGCAAGGGTAACGGAAGGAACGGCACGGTAAGGGCAAACAAGACTAAGGCACGACAACACAGGGCTAGGCAATGCAGGGCAAGGCAAGGAAATGGTAACGCAAGGCAAGGCACGGTTTGGGGAGGCAAAGCTAATGCACGACAACGCAAGGCTAGGCAGTGCACGGCTAGGCAAGGAAAGAGTAACGGAAGGAAAGGAAGGCAAGGCAAAGCAAGGCAAGGCAAGTGTAACAAAAGGCAAGGCACGGCAAGGGGAAACAAGGCTAAGGAACGGCAACGCACGGCTACGCAATGCACGGCCAGGCAAGGAAAGGGTAACGCAAGGCAAGGCACGGTAAGGCAAGACAAGGCTAATGCACGACAACGCACGGCTAGGCAATGCACGGCAAGGCAAGGAAAGGGTAACGCAAGGCAAGGCACGGTGAGGCAAGGCAAGGCTAATGCACGACAAAGCACGGCTAGGCAATGCACGGCAAGGCAAGGAAAGGGTAACGCAAGGCAAGGCACGGTCAGGCGAGGCAAGGCTAAGGCACGACAACGCAAGGCTAGGCAATGAACGGAAGGCAACCAAAGAATAACGGAAGGCAAGGAAGGCTAGGGAAAGCAGGGAAAGGCAAGGGTAACGGAAGGAACGGCACGGTAAGGGCAAACAAGACTAAGGCACGACAACACAGGGCTAGGCAATGCAGGGCAAGGCAAGGAAATGGTAACGCAAGGCAAGGCAAGGTTTGGGGAGGCAAAGCTAATGCACGACAACGCAAGGCTAGGCAGTGCACGGCTAGGCAAGGAAAGAGTAACGGAAGGAAAGCAAGGCAAAGCAAAGCAAGGCAAGGCAAGTGTAACAAAAGGCAAGGCACGGCAAGGGAAACAAGGCTAAGGAACGGCAACGCACGGCTATGCAATGCACGGCCAGGCAAGGAAAGGGTAACGCAAGGCAAGGCACGGTAAGGCAAGACAAGGCTAATGCACGACAACGCACGGCTAGGCAATGCACGGCAAGGCAAGGAAAGGGTAACGCAAGGCAAGGCACGGTCAGGCGAGGCAAGGCTAAGGTACGACAACGCAAGGCTAGTCAATGAACGGAAGGCAAGCAAAGAGTAACGGAAGGCAAGGAAGGCAAGGGAAAGCAAGGGAAGGCAAGGGTAAGGAAAGGAACGGCACGGTAAGGGGAAACAAGGCTAAGGCACGACAACACAGGGCTAGGCAATGCAGGGCAAGGCAAGGAAAGGGTAACGCAAGGCAAGGCACGGTTTGGTGAGGAAGGCGCATGCACGACAACGCAAGGCTAGGCAATGCACGGAAGGCAAGCAAAGAGTAACGGAAGGCAAGGAAGGCAAGGGAAAGCAAGGCAAGGCAAGGGTAACAGAAGGAACGGCACGGCAAGGGGAAACAAGGCTAACGCACGACAACGCACGGCTAGGCAATGCACGGCAAGGCAAGGAAAGGGTAACGCAAGGCAAGGCACGGTCAGGCGAAGCAAGGCTAAGGCACGACAACGAAAGGCTAGGCAATGCACGGCAAGGCAAGGAAAGGGTAACGCAAGGCAAGGCACCGTTACGCGAGGCAAGGCTAGGGCACGACAAAGCAAGGCTAGGCAATGCACGGAAGGCAAGCAAAGAGTAACGGAAGGCCAGGAAGGCAAGGGAAAGCAAGGCAAGGCAAGGGTAACGGAAGGAACGGCACGGCAAGGGGAAACAAGGCTAAGGCACGGCAACGCACGGCTAGGCAATGCACGGCAAGGCAAGGAAAGGGTAACGCAAGGCAAGGCACGGTCAGGCGAGGCAAGGCTAAGGCACGACAACGCAAGGCTAGGCAATGCACGGAAGGCAAGCAAAGAGGAACGGAAGGCAAGGAAGGCTAGGGAAAGCAGGGAAAGGCAAGGGTAACGGAAGGAACGGCACGGTAAGGGCAAACAAGACTAAGGCACAACAACACAGGGCTAGGCAATGCAGGGCAAGGCAAGGAAATGGTATCGCAAGGCAAGGCACGGTTTGGGGAGGCAAAGCTAATGCACGACAACGCAAGTCTAGGCAGTGCACGGCTAGGCAAGGAAAGAGTAACGGAAGGAAAGGAAGGCAAGGCAAAGCAAGGCAAGGCAAGTGTAACAAAAGGCAAGGCACGGCAAGGGGAAACAAGGCTAAGGAACGGCAACGCACGGCTACGCAATGCACGGCCAGGCAAGGAAAGGGTAACGCAAGGCAAGGCACGGTAAGGCAAGACAAGGCAAATGCACGACAACGCACGGCTAGGCAATGCACGGCAAGGCAAGGAAAGGGTAACGCAAGGCAAGGCACGGTCAGGCGAGGCAAGGCTAAGGCACGACAACGCAAGGCTAGGCAATGAACGGAATGCAAGCAAAGAGTAACGGAAGGCAAGGAAGGCAAAGGAAAGCAAGGGAAGGCAAGGGCAACGAAAGGAACGGCACGGTAAGGGGAAACAAGGCTAAGGCACGACAACACAGGGCTAGGCAATGCAGGGCAAGGCAAGGAAAGGGTAACGCAAGGGAAGGCACGGTTTGTGGAGGACGGCGAATGCACGACAACGCAAGGCTAGGCAATGCACGGAAGGCAAGCAAAGAGGAACGGAAGGCAAGGAAGGCTAGGGAAAGCAGGGAAAAGCAAGGGTAACGGAAGGAACGGCACGGCAAGGGGAAACAAGGCTAAGGCACGGCAACGCACGGCTAGGCAATGCACGGCAAGGCAAGGAAAGGGTAACGGAAGGCAAGGCACGGTCAGGCGAGGCAAGGCTAAGGCACGACAACGCAAGGCTAGGCAATGCACGGCTAGGCAAGGAAAGAGTAACGGAAGGAAAGGAAGGCAAGGCAAAGCAAGGCAAGGCAAGTGTAACAAAAGGCAAGGCACGGCAAGGGGAAACAAGGCTAAGGAACGGCAACGCACGGCTACGCAATGCACGGCCAGGCAAGGAAAGGGTAACGCAAGGCAAGGCACGGTAAGGCAAGACAAGGCTAATGCACGACAACGCACGGCTAGGCAATGCACGGCCAGGCAAGGAAAGGGTAACGCAAGGCAAGGCACGGTGAGGCAAGGCAAGGCAAATGCACGACAACGCACGGCTAGGCAATGCACGGCAAGGCAAGGAAAGGGTAACGCAAGGCAAGGCACGGTCAGGCGAGGCAAGGCTAAGGCACGACAACGCAAGGCTAGGCAATGAACGGAAGGCAAGCAAAGAGTAACGGAAGGCAAGGAAGGCAAGGGAAAGCAAGGGAAGGCAAGGGCAACGAAAGGAACGGCACGGTAAGGGGAAACAAGGCTAAGGCACGACAACGCACGGCTAGGCAATGCACGGCAAGGCAAGGAAAGGGTGAGGCAAGACAAGGCTAATGCACGACAACGCACGGCTAGGCAATGCACGGCAAGGCAAGGAAAGGGTAACGCAAGGCAAGGCACGGTCAGGCGAGGCAAGGCTAAGGCACGACAACTCAAGGCTAGGCAATGCACGGAAGGCAAGCAAAGAGTAACGGAAGGCAAGGAAGGCAAGGGAAAGCAGGGGAAGGCAAGGGTAACGGAAGGAACGGCACGGTAAGGGGAAACAAGGCTAAGGCACGACAACACAGGGATAGGCAATGCACGGCAAGGCAAGGAAAGGGTAACGCAAGGCAAGGCACGGTGAGTCAAGGCAAGGCTGATGCACGACAACGCACGGCTAGGCAATGCACGGCAAGGCAAGGAAAGGGTAACGCAAGGCAAGGCACGATCAGGCGAGGCAAGGCTAAGGCACGACAACGCAAGGCTAGGCAATGCACGGCGAGGCAAGGAAAGGGTAACGCAAGGCAAGGCACGGTTAGGCGCGGCAAGGCTAAGGCACGACAACGGAAGGCTAGGCAATAAACGGAAGGCAAGCAAAAAGTAACGGAAGGCAAGGAAGGCAAGGGAAAGCAGGGGAAGGCAAGGGTAACGGAAGGAACGGCACGGTAAGGGGAAACAAGGCTAAGGCACGGCAACGCAGGGCTAGCCAATGCACGGCAAGGAAAGGAAAGGGTAACGCAAGGCAAGGCACCGTTAGGCGAGGCAAGGCTAAGGCACGACAACGCAAGGCTAGGCAATGCACGGAAGGCAAGCAAAGAGTAACGGAAGGCAAGGAAGGCAAGGGAAAGCAAGGCAAGGCAAGGGTAACGGAAGGAACGGCACGGCAAGGGGAAACAAGGCTAAGGCACGACAACGCACGGCTAGGCAAGGCACGGCAAGGTAAGGAAAGGGTAAAGCAAGGGAAGGCACGGTGAGGCAAGGCAAGGCTAATGCACGACAACGCACGGCTAGGTAATGCACGGCAAGGCAAGGAAAGGGTAACGCAAGGCAAGGCACGGTGAGGCAAGGCAACGCAAATGCACGACAACGCACGGCTAGGCAATTCACGGCAAGGC
Organism: Macrotis lagotis; assembly: GCF_037893015.1. Classification (NCBI taxonomy): domain Eukaryota; kingdom Metazoa; phylum Chordata; class Mammalia; order Peramelemorphia; family Peramelidae; genus Macrotis; species Macrotis lagotis. The sequence continues at coordinate 41,752 of NW_027422500.1, read as the reverse complement.
AAGGAAAGGGTCACGCAAGGCAAAGCACGGTCAGGCGAGGCAAGGCTAAGGCACGACAACGCAAGGCTAGGCAATGCACGGCAAGGCAAGGAAAGGGTAACGCAAGGCAAGGCACGGTCAGGCGAGGCAAGGCTAAGGCACGACAACGCAAGGCTAGGCAATGCACGGAAGGCAAGCAAAGAGGAACGGAAGGCAAGGAAGGCTAGGGAAAGCAGGGAAAGGCAAGGGTAACGGAAGGAACGGCACGGTAAGGGCAAACAAGACTAAGGCACGACAACACAGGGCTAGGCAATGCAGGGCAATGCAAGGAAATGGTAACGCAAGGCAAGGCACGGTTTGGGGAGGCAAAGCTAATGCACGACAACGCAAGGCTAGGCAGTGCACGGCTAGGCAAGGAAAGAGTAACGGAAGGAAAGGAAGGCAAGGCAAAGCAAGGCAAGGGAAGTGTAACAAAAGGCAAGGCACGGCAAGGGGAAACAAGGCTAAGGAACGGCAACGCACGGCTACGCAATGCACGGCCAGGCAAGGAAAGGGTAACGCAAGGCAAGGCACGGTGAGGCAAGGCAAGGCTAATGCACCACAACGCACGGCTAGGCAATGCACGGCCAGGCAAGGAAAGGGTAACGCAAGGCAAGGCACGGTGAGGCAAGGCAAGGCAAATGCACGACAACGCACGGCTAGGCAATGCACGGCAAGGCAAGGAAAGGGTAACGCAAGGCAAGGCACGGTCAGGCGAGGCAAGGCTAAGGCACGACAACGCAAGGCTAGGGAATGAACGGAAGGCAAGCAAAGAGTAACGGAAGGCAAGGGAGGCAAGGGAAAGCAAGGGAAGGCAAGGGCAACGAAAGGAACGGCACGGTAAGGGGAAACAAAGCTAAGGCACGACAATGCAGGGCTAGGCAATGCACGGCAAGGCAAGGAAAGGGTAACGCAAGGCAAGGCACGGTGAGGCAAGGCAAGGCTAATGCACGACAACGCAGGGCTAGGCAATGCACGGCAAGGCAAGGAAAGGGTAACGCAAGGCAAGGCACGGTCAGGCGAGGCAAGGCTAAGGCACGACAACGCAAGGCTAGGCAATGCACGGAAGGCAAGCAAAGAGTAACGGAAGGCAAGGAAGGCAAGGGAAAGCAGGGGAAGGCAAGGGTAACGAAAGGAACGGCACGGTAAGGGGAAACAAGGCTAAGGCACGACAACACACGGCTAGGCAATGCACGGCAAGGCAAGGAAAGGGTAACGCAAGGGAAGGCACGGTTTGGGCAGGAAGGCGAATGCACGACAATGCAAGGCTAGGCAATGCACGGAAAGCAAGCAAACAGGAACGGAAGGTAAGGAAGGCTAGGGAAAGCAGGGAAAGGCAAGGGTAACGGAAGGAACGGCACGGCAAGGGGAAACAAGGCTAAGGCACGGCAACGCACGGCTAGGCAATGCACGGCAAGGCAAGGAAAGGGTAACGCAAGGCAAGGCACGGTCAGGTGAGGCAAGGCTAAGGCACGACAACGCAAGGCTAGGCAATGCACGGCAAGGCAAGGAAAGGGTAACGCAAGGCAAGGCACGGTAAGGCGCGGCAAGGCTAAGGCACGACAACGCAAGGCTAGGCAATAAACGGAAGGCAAGCAAAGAGTAACGGAAGGCAAGGAAGGCAAGGGAAAGCAGGGGAAGGCAAGGGTAACGGAAGGAACGGCACGGTAAGGGGAAACAAGGCTAAGGCACGACAACGCAGGGCTAGCCAATGCACGGCAAGGAAAGGAAAGGGTAACGCAATGCAAGGCACCGTTAGGCGAGGCAAGGCTAGGGCATGACAACGCAAGGCTAGGCAATGCACGGAAGGCAAGCAAAGAGTAACGGAAGGCCAGGAAGGCAAGGGAAAGCAAGGCAAGGCAAGGGTAACGGAATTAACGGCACGGCAAGGGGATACAAGGCTAAGGCACGGCAACGCACGGCTAGGCAATGCACGGCAAGGCAAGGAAAGGGTAACGCAAGGCAAGGCACGGTCAGGCGAGGCAAGGCTAAGGCACGACAACGCAAGGCTAGGCAATGCACGGAAGGCAAGCAAAGAGGAACGGAAGGCAAGGAAGGCTAGGGAAAGCAGGGAAAGTCAAGGGTAACGGAAGGAACGGCACGGTAAGGGCAAACAAGACTAAGGCACGACAACACAGGGCTAGGCAATGCACGGACAGGCAAGGAAAGGGTAACGCAAGGCAAGGCACGGTGAGGCAAGGCAAGGCAAATGCACGACAACGCACGGCTAGGCAATGCACGGACAGGCAAGGAAAGGGTAACGCAAGGCAAGGCACGGTGAGGCAAGGCAAGGCAAATGCACGACAACGCACGGCTAGGCAATGCACGGCAAGGCAAGGAAAGGGTAACGCAAGGCAAGGCACGGTCAGGCGAGGCAAGGCTAAGGCACGACAACGCAAGGCTAGGCAATGAACGGAAGGGAAGCAAAGAGTAACGGAAGGCAAGGAAGGCAAGGGAAAGCAAGGGAAGGCAAGGGCAACGAAAGGAACGGCGCGGTAAGGGGAAACAAAGCTAAGGCACGACAATAAAGGGCTACGCAATGCACGGCAAGGCAAGGAAAGGGTAACGCAAGGCAAAGCACGGTGAGGCAAGACAAGGCAAATGCACGACAACGCACGGCTAGGCAATGCACGGCAAGGCAAGGAAAGGGTAACGCAAGGCAAGGCACGGTCAGGCGAGGCAAGGCTAAGGCACGACAACGCAAGGCTAGGCAATGAACGGAAGGCAAGCAAAGAGTAACGGAAGGCAAGGAAGGCAAGGGAAAGCAAGGGAAGGCAAGGGCAACGAAAGGAACGGCACGGTAAGGGGAAACAAAGCTAAGGCACGACAATGCAGGGCTACGCAATGCACGGCAAGGCAAGGAAAGGGTAACGCAAGGCAAAGCACGGTGAGGCAAGACAAGGCAAATGCACGACAACGCAGGGCTAGGCAATGCACGGCAAGGCAAGGAAAGGGTAACTCAAGGCAAGGCACGGTCAGGCGAGGCAAGGCTAAGGCACGACAACGCAAGGCTAGGCAATGCACGGAAGGCAAGCAAAGAGTAACGGAAGGCAAGGAAGGCAAGGGAAAGCAGGGGAAGGCAAGGGTAACGAAAGGAACGGCACGGTAAGAGGAAACAAGGCTAAGGCACGACAACACAGGGCTAGGCAATTCAGGGCAAGGCAAGGAAAGGGTAACGCAAGGGAAGGCACGGTTTGGGCAGGAAGGCGAATGCACGACAATGCAAGGCTAGGCAATGCACGGAAAGCAAGCAAACAGGAACGGAATGTAAGGAAGGCTAGGGAAAGCAGGGAAAGGCAAGGGTAACGGAAGGAACGGCACGGCAAGGGGAAACAAGGCTAAGGCACGGCAACGCACGGCTAGGCAATGCACGGCAAGGGAAGGAAAGGGTAACGTAAGGCAAGGCACTGTCAGGCGAGGCAAGGCTAAGGCACGACAACGCAAGGCTAGGCAATGCACGGCCAGGCAAGGAAAGGGTAACGCAAGGCAAGGTACGGTAAGGCGCGGCAAGGCTAAGGCACGACAACGCAAGGCTAGGCAATAAACGGAAGGGAAGCAAAGAGTAACGGAAGGCAAGGAAGGCAAGGGAAAGCAGGGGAAGGCAAGGGTAACGGAAGGAACGGCACGGTAACGGGAAACAAGGCTAAGGCACGACAACGCAGGGCTAGCCAATGCACGGCAAGGAAAGAAAAGGGTAACGCAATGCAAGGCACCGTTAGGCGAGGCAAGGCTAGGGCATGACAACGCAAGGCTAGGCAATGCACGGAAGGCAAGCAAAGAGTAACGGAAGGCCAGGAAGGCAAGGGAAAGCAAGGCAAGGCAAGGGTAACGGAATTAACGGCACGGCAAGGGGAAACAAGGCTAAGGCACGGCAACGCACGGCTAGGCAATGCACGGCAAGGCAAGGAAAGGGTAACGCAAGGCAAGGCACGGTGAGGCAAGGCAAGGCAAATGCACGACAACGCACGGCTAGGCAATGCACGGACAGGCAAGGAAAGGGTAACGCAAGGCAAGGCACGGTGAGGCAAGGCAAGGCTAACGCACGACAACGCACGGCTTGGCAATGCACGGCAAGGCAAGGAAAGGGTAACGCAAGGCAAGGCACGGTCAGGCGAGGGAAGGCTAAGGCACGACAACGCAAGGCTAGGCAATGAACGGAAGGGAAGCAAAGAGTAACGGAAGGCAAGGAAGGCAAGGGAAAGCAAGGGAAGGCAAGGGCAACGAAAGGAACGGCGCGGTAAGGGGAAACAAAGCTAAGGCACGACAATAAAGGGCTACGCAATGCACGGCAAGGCAAGGAAAGGGTAACGCAAGGCAAAGCACGGTGAGGCAAGACAAGGCAAATGCACGACAACGCACGGCTAGGCAATGCACGGCAAGGCAAGGAAAGGGTAACTCAAGGCAAGGCACGGTCAGGCGAGGCAAGGCTAAGGCACGGCAACGCAAGGCTAGGCAATGCACGGCAAGGCAAGCAAAGAGTAACGGAAGGCAAGGAAGGCAAGGAAAAGCAAGGGAAGGCAAGGGTAACGGAAGGAACGGCACGGTAAGGGGAAACAAGGCTAAGGCACGGAAACGCAGGCTAGGCAATGCACGGCAAGGCAAGGAAAGAGTAACGCAAGGCAAGGAACGGTTTGGGGAGGCAAAGCTAATGCACGACAACGCAAGGCTAGGCAGTGCACGGCTAGGCAAGGAAAGAGTAACGGAAGGAAAGGAAGGCAAGGCAAAGCAAGGCAAGGCAAGTGTAACAAAAGGCAAGGCACGGCAAGGGGAAACAAGGCTAAGGAACGGCAACGCACGGCTACGCAATGCACCGCCAGGCAAGGAAAGGGTAACGCAAGGCAAGGCACGGTAAGGCAAGACAAGGCTAATGCACGACAACGCACGGCTAGGCAATGCACGGCCAGGCAAGGAAAGGGTAACGCAAGGCAAGGCACGGTGAGGCAAGGCAAGGCAAATGCACGACAACGCACGGCTAGGCAATGCACGGCAAGGCAAGGAAAGGGTAACGCAAGGCAAGGCACGGTCAGGCGAGGCAAGGCTAAGGCACGACAACGCAAGGCTAGGCAATGAAAGGAAGGCAAGCAAAGAGTAACGGAAGGCAAGGAAGGCCAGGGAAAGCAAGGGAAGACAAGGGCAACGAAAGGAACGGCACGGTAAGGGGAAACAAAGCTAAGGCACGACAATGTAGGGCTAGGCAATGCACGGCAAGGCAAGGAAAGGGTAACGCAAGGCAAAGCACGGTGAGGCAAGACAAGGCAAATGCACGACAACGCACGGCTAGGCAATGCACGGCAAGGCAAGGAAACGCTAACGCAAGGCAAGGCACGGTCAGGAGAGGCAAGGCTAAGGCACGACAACTCAAGGCTAGGCAATGCACGGAAGGCAAGCAAAGAGAAACGTAAGGAAAGGAAGGCAAGGCAAATCCAGGCAAGGCAAGGGTAACGGAAGGAACGGCACGGTAAGGGGAAACAAGGCTAAGGCACGACAACACAGGGCTAGGCAATGCAGGGCAAGGCAAGGAAAGGGTAACGCAAGGCAAGGCACGGTTTGGGGAGGAAGGCGAATGCACGACAACGCAAGGCTAGGCAATGCACGGAAGGCAAGCAAAGAGTAACGGAAGGCAAGGAAGGCAAGGGAAAGCAAGGCAAGGCAAGGGTAACGGAAGGAACGGCACGGCAAGGGGAAACAAGGCTAAGGCACGGCAACGCACGGCTAGGCAGTGCACGGCAAGGCAAGGAAAGGGTAACGCAAGGCAAGGCACGGTTACGCGAGGCAAGGCTAAGGCACGACAACGCAAGGCTAGGCAATGCACGGAAGGCAAGCAAAGAGGAACGGAAGGCAAGGAAGGCTAGGGAAATCAGGGAAAGGCAAGGGTAACGGAAGGAACGGCACGGTAAGGGCAAACAAGACTAAGGCACGACAACAGAGGGCTAGGCAATGCAGGGCAAGGCAAGGAAATGGTAACGCAAGGCAAGGCACGGTTTGGGGAGGCAAAGCTAATGCACGACAACGCAAGGCTAGGCAGTGCACGGCTAGGCAAGGAAAGGGTAACGCAAGGCAAGGCACGGTCAGGCGAGGCAAGGCTAAGGCACGACAACGCAAGGCTAGGCAATGCACGGAAGGCAAGCAAAGAGTAACGGAAGGCAAGGAAGGCAAGGGAAAGCAAGGGAAGGCAAGGGCAACGAAAGGAACGGCACGGTAAGGGGAAACAAAGCTAAGGCACGACAATGCAGGGCTAGGCAATGCACGGCAAGGCAAGGAAAGGGTAACGCAAGGCAAAGCACGGTGAGGCAAGACAAGGCAAATGCACAACAACGCACGTCAAGGCAATGCACGGCAAGGCAAGGAAAGGGTAACGCAAGGGAAGGCACGGTCAGGAAATGCAAGGCTAATGCACGACAACTCAAGGCTAGGCAATGCACGGAAGGCAAGCAAAGAGTAACGGAAGGCAAGGAAGGCAAGGGAAAGCAGGGGAAGGCAAGGGTAACGAAAGGAACGGCACGGTAAGGGGAAACAAGGCTAAGGCACGACAACACAGGTCTAGGCAATGCACGGCAAGGCAAGGAAAGGGTAACGCAAGGCAAGGCACGGTGAGGCAAGGCAAGGCTGATGCACGACAACGCACGGCTAGGCAATGCACGGCAAGGCAAGGAAAGGGTAACGCAAGGCAAGGCACGGTCAGGCGAGGCAAGGCTAAGGCACGACAACGCAAGGCTAGGCAATGCACGGCAAGGCAAGGAAAGGGTAAAGCAAGGGAAGGCACGGTCAGGGGAGATAAGGCTACGGCACGACAACGGAAGGCTAGGCAATGCACGGAAGGCAAGCAAAAAGTAACGGAATGCAAGGAAGGCAAGGGAAAGCAAGGGAAGGCAAGGGTAACCGAAGGAACGGCACGGCAAGGGGAAACAAGGCTAAGGCACGACAACGCACGGCTAGGCAATGCACGGACAGGCAAGGAAAGGGTAACGCAAGGCAAGGCACGGTGAGGCAAGGCAAGGCTAATGCACGACAACGCACGGCTAGGCAATGCACGGACAGGCAAGGAAAGGGTAACGCAAGGCAAGGCACGGTGAGGCAAGGCAAGGCTAATGCACGACAACGCACGGCTAGGCAATGCACGGCAAGGCAAGGAAAGGGTAACGCAAGGCAAGGCACGGTCAGGCGAGGCAAGGCTAAGGCACGACAACGCAAGGCTAGGCAATGAACTGAAGGCAAGCAAAGAGTAACGGAAGGCAAGGAAGGCAAGGGAAAGCAAGGGAAGGCAAGGGCAACGAAAGGAACGGCACGGTAAGGGGAAACAAAGCTAAGGCACGACAATAAAGGGCTACGCAATGCACGGCAAGGCAAGGAAAGGGTAACGCAAGGCAAAGCACGGTGAGGCAAGACAAGGCAAATGCACGACAACGCACGGCTAGGCAATGCACGGCAAGGCAAGGAAAGGGTAACTCAAGGCAAGGCACGGTCAGGCGAGGCAAGGCTAAGGCACGACAACGCAAGGCTAGGCAATGCACGGAAGGCAAGCAAAGAGGAACGGAAGGCAAGGAAGGCAAGGAAAAGCAGGGGAAGGCAAGGGTAACGAAAGGAACGGCACGGTAAGGGGAAACAAGGCTAAGGCACGACAACACAGGGCTAGGCAATGCAGGGCAAGGCAAGGAAAGGGTAACGCAAGGCAAGGCACGGTTTGGGGAGGAAGGCGAATGCACGACAACGCAAGGCTAGGCAATGCACGGAAGGCAAGCAAAGAGTAACGGAAGGCAAGGAAGGCTAGGGAAAGCAGGGAAAGGCAAGGGTAATGGAAGGAACGGCACGGTAAGGGCAAACAAGACTAAGGCACGACAACACAGGGTTAGGCAATGCAGGGCAAGGCAAGGAAATGGTAACGCAAGGCAAGGCACGGTTTGGGGAGGCAAAGCTAATGCACGACAACGCAAGGCTAGGCAGTACACGGCTAGGCAAGGAAAGAGTAACGGAAGGAAAGGAAGGCAAGGCAAAGCAAGGCAAGGCAAGTGTAACAAAAGGCAAGGCACGGCAAGGGGAAACAAGGCTAAGGAACGGCAACGCACGGCTACGCAATGCACCGCCAGGCAAGGAAAGGGTAACGCAAGGCAAGGCACGGTAAGGCAAGACAAGGCTAAGGCACGACAACGCACGGCTAGGCAATGCACGGCAAGGCAAGGAAAGGGTAACGCAAGGAAAGGCACGGTGAGGCAAGGCAAGGCTGATGCACGACAACGCACGGCTAGGCAATGCACGGCAAGGCAAGGAAAGGGTAACGCAAGGCAAGGCACGGTCAGGCGAGGCAAGGCTAAGGCACGACAACGCAAGGCTAGGCAATGCAAGGAAGGCAAGCAAAGAGTAACGGAAGGCAAGGAAGGCAAGGGAAAGCAAGGGAAGGCAAGGGCAACGAAAGGAACGGCACGGTAAGGGGAAACAAAGCTAAGGCACGACAATGTAGGGCTAGGCAATGCACGGCAAGGCAAGGAAAGGGTAACGCAAGGCAAAGCACGGTGAGGCAAGACAAGGCAAATGCACGACAACGCACGGCTAGGCAATGCACGGCAAGGCAAGGAAAGGGTAACGCAAGGCAAGGCACGGTCAGGCGAGGCAAGGCTAAGGCACGACAACTCAAGGCTAGGCAATGCACGGAAGGCAAGCAAAGAGTAACGGAAGGCAAGGAAGGCAAGGGAAAGCAGGGGAAGGCAAGGGTAACGAAAGGAACGGCACGGTAAGGGGAAACAAGGCTAAGGCACGACAACACAGGGCTAGGCAATGTAGGGCAAGGCAAGGAAAGGGTAACGCAAGGGAAGGCACGGTTTGGGGAGGAAGGCGAATGCACGACAACGCAAGGCTAGGCAATGCACGGAAGGGAAGCAAAGAGGAACGGAAGGCAAGGAAGGCTAGGGAAAGCAGGGAAAGGCAAGGGTAACGGAAGGAACGGCACGGCAAGGGGAAAGAAGGCTAAGGCACGGCAACGCACGGCTAGGCAATGCACGGCAAGGCAAGGAAAGGGTAACGCAAGGCAAGGCACGGTCAGGCGAGGCAAGGCTAAGGCACGATAACGCAAGGCTAGGCAATGCACGGAAGGCAAGCAAAGAGTAACGGAAGGCAAGGAAGGCAAGGGAAAGCAGGGCAAGGAAAGGGTAACTGAAGGAACGGCACGGTAAGGGGAAACAAGGCTAAGGCACGACAACAGAGGGCTAGGCAATGCAGGGCAAGGCAAGGAAATGGTAACGCAAGGCAAGGCACGGTTTGGGGAGGCAAAGCTAATGCACGACAACGCAAGGCTAGGCAGTGCACGGCTAGGCAAGGAAAGAGTAACGGAAGGAAAGGAAGGCAAGGCAAAGCAAGGCAAGGCAAGTGTAACAAAAGGCAAGGCACGGCAAGGGGAAACAAGGCTAAGGAACGGCAACGCACGGCTACGCAATGCACGGCCAGGCAAGGAAAGGGTAACGCAAGGCAAGGCACGGTAAGGCAAGACAAGGCTAATGCACGACAACGCACGGCTAGGCAATGCACGGCCAGGCAAGGAAAGGGTAACGCAAGGCAACGCACGGTGAGGCAAGGCAAGGCAAATGCACGACAACGCACGGCTAGGCAATGCATGGCAAGGCAAGGAAAGGGTAACGCAAGGCAAGGCACGGTCAGGCGAGGCAAGTCTAAGGCACGACAACGCAAGGCTAGGCAATGAACGGAAGGCAAGCAAAGAGTAACGGAAGGCAAGGAAGGCAAGGGAAAGCAAGGGAAGGCAAGGGCAACGAAAGGAACGGCACGGTAAGGGGAAACAAAGCTAAGGCACGACAATGCAGGGCTAGGCAATGCACGGCAAGGCAAGGAAAGGGTAACGCAAGGCAAAGCACGGTGAGGCAAGACAAGGCAAATGCACGACAACGCACGGCTAGGCAATGCACGGCAAGGCAAGGAAAGGGTAACTCAAGGCAAGGCACCGTCAGGCGAGGCAAGGCTAACGCACGACAACGCAAGGCTAGGCAATGAACGGAAGGCAAGCAAAGAGTAACGGAAGGCAAGGAAGGCAAGGGAAAGCAGGGGAAGGCAAGGGTAACGAAAGGAACGGCACGGTAAGGGGAAACAAGGCTAAGGCACGACAACACAGGGATAGGCAATGCACGGCAAGGCAAGGAAAGGGTAACGCAAGGCAAGGCACGGTGAGGCAAGGCAAGGCTGATGCACGACAACGCACGGCTAGGCAATGCACGGCAAGGCAAGGAAAGGGTAACGCAAGGCAAGGCACGATCAGGCGAGGGAAGGCTAAGGCACGACAACGCAAGGCTAGGCAATGCACGGCAAGGCAAGGAAAGGGTAACGCAAGGCAAGGCACGGTAAGGCGCGGCAAGGCTAAGGCACGACAACGCAAGGCTAGGCAATAAACGGAAGGCAAGCAAAGAGTAACGGAGGCAAGGAAGGCAAGGGAAAGCAAGGGAAGGCAAGGGTAACGGAAGGAACGGCACGGTAAGGGGAAACAAGGCTAAGGCACGACAACGCAGGGCTAGCCAATGCACGGAAGGAAAGGAAAGAGTAACGCAAGGCAAGGCACCGTTACGCGAGGCAAGGCTAAGGCACGAAAACGCAAGGCTAGGCAATGCACGGAAGGCAAGCAAAGAGTAACGGAAGGCAAGGAAGGCAAGGGAAAGCAAGGCAAGGCAAGGGTAACGGAAGGAACGGCACGGCAAGGGGAAACAAGGCTAAGGCACGGCAACGCAGGGCTAGGCAATGCACGGCAAGGCAAGGAAAGGGTAACGCAAGGCAAGGCACGCTGAGGCAAGGCAAGGCTAATGCACGACAACGCACGGCTAGGCAATGCACGGCAAGGCAAGGAAAGGGTAACGCAAGGCAAGGCACGGTGAGGCAAGGCAAGGCTGATGCACGACAACGCACGGCTAGGCAATTCACGGCAAGGCAAGGAAAGGGTAACGCAAGGCAAAGCACGGTCAGGCGAGGCAAGGCTAAGGCACGACAACGCAAGGCTAGGCAATGCACGGCAAGGCAAGTAAAGAGTAACGCAAGGCAAGGCACCGTTACGCGAGGCAAGGCTAGGGCACGACAACGCAAGGCTAGGCAATGCACGGAAGGCAAGCAAAGAGTAACGGAAGGCCAGGAAGGCAAGGGAAAGCAAGGCAAGGCAAGGGTAACGGAAGGAACGGCACGGCAAGGGGAAACAAGGCTAAGGCACGGCAACGCACGGCTAGGCAACGCACGGCAAGGCAAGGAAAGGGTAACGCAAGGCAAGGCACGGTCAGGCGAGGCAAGGCTAAGGCACGACAACGCAAGGCTAGGCAATGCACGGAAGGCAAGCAAAGAGGAACGGAAGGCAAGGAAGGCTAGGGAAAGCAGGGAAAGGCAAGGGTAACGGAAGGAACGGCACGGTAAGGGCAAACAAGACTAAGGCACGACAACACAGGGCTAGGCAATGCAGGGCAAGGCAAGGAAATGGTAACGCAAGGCAAGGCACGGTTTGGGGAGGCAAAGCTAATGCACGACAACGCAAGGCTAGGCAGTGCACGGCTAGGCAAGGAAAGAGTAACGGAAGGAAAGGAAGGCAAGGCAAAGCAAGGCAAGGCAAGTGTAACAAAAGGCACGGCACGGCAAGGGGAAACAAGGCTAAGGCACGACAACGCACGGCTAGGCAATGCACGGCAAGGCAAGGAAAGGGTAACGCAAGGCAAGGCACGGTGAGGCAAGGCAAGGCTAATGCACCACAACGCACGGCTAGGCAATGAACGGCAAGGCAAGGAAAGGGTAACGCAAGGCAAGGCACGGTGAGGCAAGGCAAGGCTAATGCACGACAACGCACGGCTAGGCAATGCACGGCAAGGCAAGGAAAGGGTAACGCAAGGCAAGGCACGGTCAGTCGAGGCAAGGCTAAGGCACGACAACGCAAGGCTAGGCAATGAACGGAAGGCAAGCAAAGAGTAACGGAAGGCAAGGAAGGCAAGGGAAAGCAAGGGAAGGCAAGGGCAACGAAAGGAACGGCACGGTAAGGGGAAACAAAGCTAAGGCACGACAATGCAGGGCTAGGCAATGCACGGCAAGGCAAGGAAAGGGTAACGCAAGGCAAAGCACGGTGAGGCAAGACAAGGCAAATGCACGACCACGCACGGCTAGGCAATGCACGGCAAGGCAAGGAAAGGGTAACTCAAGGCAAGGCACGGTCAGGCGAGGCAAAGCTAAGGCACGACAACTCAAGGCTAGGCAATGCACGGAAGGCAAGCAAAGAGTAACGGAAGGCAAGGAAGGCAAGGGAAAGCAGGGGAAGGCAAGGGTAACGAAAGGAACGGCACGGTAAGGGGAAACAAGGCTAAGGCACGACAACACAGGGCTAGGCAATGCAGGGCAAGGCAAGGAAAGGGTAACGCAAGGCAAGGCACGGTTCGGGGAGGAAGGCGAATGCACGACAACGCAAGGCTAGGCAATGCACGGAAGGCAAGCAAAGAGTAACGGAAGGCAAGGAAGGCAAGGGAAAGCAAGGCAAGGCAAGGGTAACAGAAGGAACGGCACGGCAAGGGGAAACAAGGCTAAGGCACGGCAACGCACGACTAGGCAATGCACGGCAAGGCAAGGAAAGGGTAACGCAAGGCAAGGCACGGTGAGGCAAGGCAAGGCTGATGCACGACAACGCACGGCTAGGCAATGCACGGCAAGGCAAGGAAAGGGTAACGCAAGGCAAGGCACGGTCAGGCGAGGCAAGGCTAAGGCACGACAACGCAAGGCTAGGCAATGCACGGCAAGGCAAGGAAAGGGTAACGCAAGGCAAGGCACGGTAAGGCGCGGCAAAGCTAAGGCACGACAACGCAAGGCTAGGCAATAAACGGAAGGCAAGCAAAGAGTAACGGAAGGCAAGGAAGGCAAGGGAAAGGAGGGGAAGGCAAGGGTAACGGAAGGAACGGCACGGTAAGGGGAAACAAGGCTAAGGCACGACAACGCAGGGCTAGCCAATGCACGGCAAGGAAAGGAAAGGGTAACGCAATGCAAGGCACCGTTACGCGAGGAAAGGCTAGGGCATGACAACGCAAGGCTAGGCAATGCACGGAAGGCAAGCAAAGAGTAACGCAAGGCCAGGAAGGCAAGGGAAAGCAAGGCAAGGCAAGGGTAACGGAAGGAACGGCACGGCAAGGGGAAACAAGGCTAAGGCACGGCAACGCACGGCTAGGCAATGCACGGCAAGGCAAGGAAAGGGTAACGCAAGGCAAGGCACGGTCAGGCGAGGCAAGGCTAAGGCACGACAACGCAAGGCTAGGCAATGCACGGAAGGCAAGCAAAGAGGAACGGAAGGCAAGGAAGGCTAGGGAAAGCAGGGAAAGGCAAGGGTAACGGAAGGAACGGCACGGTAAGGGCAAACAAGACTAAGGCACGACAACACAGGGCTAGGCAATGCAGGGCAAGGCAAGGAAATGGTAACGCAAGGCAAGGCACGGTTTGGGGAGGCAAAGCTAATGCACGACAACGCAAGGCTAGGCAGTGCACGGCTAGGCAAGGAAAGAGTAACGGAAGGAAAGGCACGGTGAGGCAAGGCAAGGCTAATGCACGACAACGCACGGCTAGGCAATGCACGGCAAGGCAGGAAAGGGTAACGCAAGGCAAGGCACGGTAAGGCAAGACAAGGCTAATGCACGACAACGCACGGCTAGGCAATGCACGGACAGGCAAGGAAAGGGTAACGCAAGGCAAGGCACGGTGAGGCAAGGCAAGGCAAATGCACGACAACGCACGGCTAGGCAATGCACGGCAAGGCAAGGAAAGGGTAACGCAAGGCAAGGCACGGTCAGGCGAGGCAAGGCTAAGGCACGACAACGCAAGGCTAGGCAATGAACGGAAGGCAAGCAAAGAGTAACGGAAGGCAAGGAAGGCAAGGGAAAGCAAGGGAAGGCAAGGGCAACGAAAGGAACGGCACGGTAAGGGGAAACAAAGCTAAGGCACGACAATGCAGGGCTAGGCAATGCACGGCAAGGCAAGGAAAGGGTAACGCAAGGCTAAGGCGACAACGCACAACACGGCAAGGCAAGGAAAGGGTAACGCAAGGCAAGGCACGGTGAGGCAAGGCAAGGCTAATGCACGACAACTCACGGCTAGGCAATGCACGGCAAGGCAAGGAAAGGGTAACGCAAGGCAAGGCACGGTGAGGCAAGGCAAGGCTAAGGCACGACAACGCAAGGCTAGGCAATGAACGGAAGGCAAGCAAAGAGTAACGGAAGGCAAGGAAGGCAAGGGAAAGCAAGGAAAGGCTAGGGCAACGAAAGGAACGGCACGGTAAGGGGAAACAAAGCTAAGGCACGACAATGCAGGGCTACGCAATGCACGGCAAGGCAAGGCAAGGCTAAGGCACGACAACGCAAGGCTAGGCAATGCACGGCAAGGCAAGGAAAGGGTAACTCAAGGCAAGGCACGGTCAGGCGAGGCAAGGCTAAGGCACGACAACGCAAGGCTAGGCAATGCACGGAAGGCAAGCAAAGAGTAACGGAAGGCAAGGAAGGCAAGGGAAAGCAGGGGAAGGCAAGGGTAACGAAAGGAACGGCACGGTAAGGGGAAACAAGGCTAAGGCACGACAACACAGGGCTAGGCAATGCAGGGCAAGGCAAGGAAAGGGTAACGCAAGGGAAGGCACGGTTTGGGGAGGAAGGCGAATGCACGACAACGCAAGGCTAGGCAATGCACGGAAGGCAAGCAAAGAGGAACGGAAGGCAAGGAAGGCTAGGGAAAGCAGGGAAAGGCAAGGGTAACGGAAGGAACGGCACGGTAAGGGCAAACAAGACTAAGGCACGACAACACAGGGTTAGGCAATGCAGGGCAAGGCAAGGAAATGGTAACGCAAGGCAAGGCACGGTTTGGGGAGGCAAAGCTAATGCACGACAACGCAAGGCTAGGCAGTGCACGGCTAGGCAAGGAAAGAGTAACGGAAGGCAAGGAAGGCAAGGCAACGCAAGGCAAGGCAAGTGTAACAAAAGGCAAGGCACGGCAAGGGGAAACAAGGCTAAGGAACGGCAACGCACGGCTACGCAATGCACGGCCAGGCAAGGAAAGGGTAACGCAAGGCAAGGCACGGTAAGGCAAGACAAGGCTAATGCACGACAACGCACGGCTAGGCAATGCACGGCCAGGCAAGGAAAGGGTAACGCAAGGCAAGGCACGGTGAGGCAAGGCAAGGCTAATGCACGACAACGCAAGGCTAGGCAATGCACGGCAAGGCAAGGAAAGGGTAACGGAAGGCAAGGCACGGTCAGGCGAGGCAAGGCTAAGGCACGACAACGCAAGGCTAGGCAATGCACGGAAGGCAAGCAAAGAGTAACGGAAGGCAAGGAAGTCAAGGGAAAGCAGGGGAAGGCAAGGGTAACGAAAGGAACGGCACGGTAAGGGGAAACAAGGCTAAGGCACGACAACACAGGGCTAGGCAATGTAGGGCAAGGCAAGGAAAGGGTAACGCAAGGCAAGGCACGGTTTGGGGAGGAAGGCGAATGCACGACAACGCAAGGCTAGGCAATGCACGGAAGGCAAGCAAAGAGTAACGGAAGGCAAGGAAGGCAAGGGAAAGCAAGGCAAGGCAAGGGTAACAGAAGGAACGGCACGGCAAGGGGAAACAAGGCTAAGGCACGGCAACGCACGACTAGGCAATGCACGGCAAGGCAAGGAAAGGGTAACGCAAGGCAAGGCACGGTGAGGCAAGGCAAGGCTGATGCACGACAACCCACGGCCAGGCAATGCACGGCAAGGCAAGGAAAGGGTAACGCAAGGCAAGGCACGGTCAGGCGAGGCAAGGCTAAGGCACGACAACGCAAGGCTAGGCAATGCACGGCAAGGCAAGGAAAGGGTAACGCAAGGCAAGGCACGGTAAGGCGCGGCAAGGCTAAGGCACGACAACGCAAGGCTAGGCAATAAACGGAAGGCAAGCAAAGAGTAACGGAAGGCAAGGAAGGCAAGGGAAAGCAGGGGAAGGCAAGGGTAACGGAAGGAACGGCACGGTAAGGGGAAACAAGGCTAAGGCACGACAACGCAGGGCTAGCCAATGCACGGCAAGGAAAGGAAAGGGTAACGCAAGGCAAGGCACCGTTACGCGAGGCAAGGCTAGGGCATGACAACGCAAGGCTAGGCAATGCACGGAAGGCAAGCAAAGAGTAACGGAAGGCCAGGAAGGCAAGGGAAAGCAAGGCAAGGCAAGGGTAGCGGAAGGAACGGCACGGCAAGGGGAAACAAGGCTAAGGCACGGCAACGCAGGGCTAGGCAATGCACGGCAAGGCAAGGAAAGGGTAACGCAAGGCAAGGAACGGTCAGGCGAGGCAAGGCTAAGGCACGACAACGCAAGGCTAGGCAATGCACGGAAGGCAAGCAAAGAGGAACGGAAGGCAAGGAAGGCTAGGGAAAGCAGGGAAAGGCAAGGGTAACGGAAGGAACGGCACGGTAAGGGCAAACAAGACTAAGGCACGACAACACAGGGTTAGGCAATGCAGGGCAAGGCAAGGAAATGGTAACGCAAGGCAAGGCACGGTTTGGGGAGGCAAAGCTAATGCACGACAACGCAAGGCTAGGCAGTGCACGGCTAGGCAAGGAAAGGGTAACGGAAGGAAAGGAAGGCAAGGCAAAGCAAGGCAAGGCAAGTGTAACAAAAGGCAAGGCACGGCAAGGGGAAACAAGGCTAAGGAACGGCAACGCACGGCTACGCAATGGACCGCCAGGCAAGGAAAGGGTAACGCAAGGCAAGGCACGGTAAGGCAAGACAAGGCTAATGCACGACAACGCACGGCTAGGCAATGCACGGCCAGGCAAGGAAAGGGTAACGCAAGGCAAGGCACGGTGAGGCAAGGCAAGGCAAATGCACGACAACGCACGGCTAGGCAATGCACGGCAAGGCAAGGAAAGGGTAACGCAAGGCAAGGCACGGTCAGGCGAGGCAAGGCTAAGGCACGACAACGCAAGGCTAGGCAATGAACGGAAGGCAAGCAAAGAGTAACGGAAGGCAAGGAAGGCAAGGGAAAGCAAGGGAAGGCAAGGGCAACGAAAGGAACGGCACGGTAAGGGGAAACAAAGCTAAGGCACGACAATGCAGGGCTAGGCAATGCACGGCAAGGCAAGGAAAGGGTAACGCAAGGCAAAGCACGGTGAGGCAAGACAAGGCAAATGCACGACAACGCATGGCTAGGCAATGCACGGCAAGGCAAGGAAAGGGTAACTCAAGGCAAGGCACGGTCAGGCGAGGCAAGGCTAAGGCACGACAACGCAAGGCTAGGCAATGAACGGAAGGCAAGCAAAGAGTAACGGAAGGCAAGGAAGGCAAGGGAAAGCAGGGGAAGTCAAGGGTAACGAAAGGAACGGCACGGTAAGGGGAAACAAGGCTAAGGCACGACAACACAGGGCTAGGCAATGCAGGGCAAGGCAAGGAAAGGGTAACGCAAGGCAAGGCCCGGTTTGGGGAGGAAGGCGAATGCACGACAACGCAAGGCTAGGCAATGCACGGAAGGCAAGCAAAGAGTAACGGAAGGCAAGGAAGGCAAGGGAAAGCAAGGCAAGGCAAGGGTAACAGAAGGAACGGCACGGCAAGGGGAAACAAGGCTAAGGCACTGCAACGCACGGCTAGGCAATGCACGGCAAGGCAAGGAAAGGGTAACGCAAGGCAAGGCACGCTGAGGCAAGGCAAGGCTGATGCACGACAACGCACGGCTAGGCAATGCACGGCAAGGCAAAGGAAAGGGTAACGCAAGCCAAGGCACGGTCAGGCGAGGCAAGGCTAAGGCATGACAACGCAAGGCTAGGCAATGCACGGCAAGGCAAGGAAAGGGTAACGCAAGGCAAGGCACGGTAAGGCGCGGCAAGGCTAAGGCACGACAACGCAAGGCTAGGCAATAAACGGAAGGCAAGTAAAGAGTAACGGAAGGCAAGGAAGGCAAGGGAAAGCAGGGGAAGGCAAGGGTAACGGAAGGAACGGCACGGTAAGGGGAAACAAGGCTAAGGCACGGCAACGCACGGCTAGGCAATGCAGGGCAAGGCAAGGAAAGGGTAACGCAAGGCAAGGCACTGTCAGGCGAGGCAAGGCTAAGGCACGACAACGCAAGGCTAGGCAATGCACGGAAGGAAAGCAAAGAGTAACGGAAGGCAATGAAAGGAAGGGAAAGCAAGGCAAGGTAAGGGTAACGCAAGGCAAGGCACGGTGAGGCAAGGCAAGGCTGATGCACGACAACGCACGGCTAGGCAATGCACGGCAAGGCAAGGAAAGGGTAACGCAAGGCAAGGCACGGTCAGGCGAGACAAGGCTAAGGCACGACAACGCAAGGCTAGGCAATGCACGGAAGGCAAGCAAAGAGGAACGGAAGGCAAGGAAGGCTAGGGAAAGCAGGGGAAGGCAAGGGTAACCGAAGGAACGGCACGGTAAGGGCAAACAAGACTACGGCACGACAACACAGGGCTAGGCAATGCAGGGCAAGGCAAGGAAATGGTAACGCAAGGCAAGGCACGGTTTGGGGAGGCAAGGCTAAGGCACGACAACGCAAGGCTAGGCAGTGCACGGCTAGGCAAGGAAAGAGTAACGGAAGGAAAGGAAGGCAAGGCAAAGCAAGGCAAGGCAAGTGTAACAAAAGGCAAGGCACGGCAAGGGGAAACAAGGCTAAGGAACGGCAACGCACGGCTACGCAATGCACGGCCAGGCAAGGAAAGGGTAACGCAAGGCAAGGCACGGTGAGGCAAGGCAAGGCAAATGCACGACAACGCACGGCTAGGCAATGCACGGCAAGGCAAGGAAAGGGTAACGCAAGGCAAGGCACGGTCAGGCGAGGGAAGGCTAAGGCACGACAACGCAAGGCTAGGCAATGAACGGAAGGCAAGCAAAGAGTAACGGAAGGCAAGGAAGGCAAGGGAAAGCAAGGGAAGGCAAGGGCAACGAAAGGAACGGCACGGTAAGGGGAAACAAAGCTAAGGCACGACAATGCAGGGCTAGGCAATGCACGGCAAGGCAAGGAAAGGGTAACGCAAGGCAAAGCACGGTGAGGCAAGACAAGTCAAATGCACGACAACGCACGGCTAGGCAATGCACGGCAAGGCAAGGAAAGGGTAACTCAAGGCAAGGCACGGTCAGGCGAGGCATGGCTAAGGCACGACAACGCAAGGCTAGGCAATAAACGGAAGGCAAGCAAAGAGTAACGGAAGGCAAGGAAGGCAAGGGAAAGCAGGGGAAGGCAAGGGTAACGAAAGGAACGGCACGGTAAGGGGAAACAAGGCTAAGGCACGACAACACAGGGCTAGGCAATGCAGGGCAAGGCAAGGAAAGGGTAACGCAAGGCAAGGCACGGTTTGGGGAGGAAGGCGAATGCACGACAACGCAAGGCTAGGCAATGCACGGAAGGCAAGCAAAGAGTAACGGAAGGCCAGGAAGGCAAGGGAAAGCAAGGCAAGGCAAGGGTAACGGAAGGAACGGCACGGCAAGGGGAAACAAGGCTAAGGCACGGCAACGCACGGCTAGGCAATGCACGGCAAGGCAAGGAAAGGGTAACGCAAGGCAAGGCACGGTGAGGCAAGGCAAGGCTGATGCACGACAACGCAAGGCTAGGCAATGCACGGCAAGGCAAGGAAAGGGTAACGCAAGGCAAGGCACGGTCAGGCGAGGCAAGGCTAAGGCACGACAACGCAAGGCTAGGCAATGCACAGCAAGGCAAGGAAAGGGTAACGCAAGGCAAGGCACGGTCAGGCGAGGCAAGGCTAAGGCACGACAACGCAAGGCTAGGCAATGCACGGAAGGCAAGCAAAGAGTAACGGAAGGCAAGGAAGGCAAGGGAAAGCAGGGGAAGGCAAGGGTAACGGAAAGAACGGCACGGTAAGGGGAAACAAGGCTAAGGCACGGCAACGCACGGCTAGGCAATGCACGGCAAGGCAAGGAAAGGGTAACGCAAGACAAGGCACTGTCAGGCGAGGCAAGGCTAAGGCACGACAACGCAAGGCTAGGCAATGCACGGAAGGAAAGCAAAGAGTAACGGAAGGCAATGAAAGGAAGGGAAAGCAAGGCAAGGTAAGGGTAACGCAAGGCAAGGCACGGTGAGGGAAGGCAAGGCTGATGCACGACAACGCACGGCTAGGCAATTCACGGCAAGGCAAGGAAAGGGTAACGCAAGGCAAGGCACGGTCAGGCGAGGCAAGGCTAAGGCACGACAACGCAAGGCTAGGCAATGCACGGAAGGCAAGCAAAGAGGAACGGAAGGCAAGGAAGGCTAGGGAAAGCAGGGAAAGGCAAGGGTAACGGAAGGAACGGCACGGTAAGGGCAAACAAGACTAAGGCACGACAACACAGGGCTAGGCAATGCAGGGCAAGGCAAGGAAATGGTAACGCAAGGCAAGGCACGGTTTGGGGAGGCAAAGCTAATGCACGACAACGCAAGGCTAGGCAGTGCACGGCTAGGCAAGGAAAGAGTAACGGAAGGAAAGGAAGGCAAGGCAAAGCAAGGCAAGGCAAGTGTAACAAAAGACAAGGCACGGCAAGGGGAAACAAAGCTAAGGCACGACAATGCAGGGCTAGGCAATGCACGGCAAGGCAAGGAAAGGGTAACGCAAGGCAAGGCACGGTGAGGCAAGGCAAGGCTAATGCACGAAAACGCACGGCTAGGCAATGCACGGCCAGGCAAGGAAAGGGTAACGCAAGGCAAGGCACGGTGAGGCAAGGCAAGGCTAATGCACGACAACGCACGGCTACGCAATGCACGGCAAGGCAAGGAAAGGGTAACGCAAGGCAAGGCACGGTCAGGCGAGGCAAGGCTAAGGCACGACAACGCAAGGCTAGGCAATGCACGGAAGGCAAGGAAAGAGTAACGGAAGGCAAGGAAGGCAAGGGAAAGCAAGGGAAGGCAAGGGCAACGAAAGGAACGGCACGGTAAGGGGAAACAAAGCTAAGGCACGACAATGCAGGGCTAGGCAATGCACGGCAAGGCAAGGAAAGGGTAACGCAAGGCAAAGCACGGTGAGGCAAGACAAGGCAAATGCACGACAACGCACCGCTAGGCAATGCACGGCAAGGCAAGGAAAGGGTAACTCAAGGCAAGGCACGGTCAGGCGAGGCAAGGCTAAGGCACGACACCGCAAGGCTAGGCAATGCACGGAAGGCAAGCAAAGAGTAACGGAAGGCAAGGAAGGCAAGGGAAAGCAGGGGAAGGCAAGGGTAACGAAAGGAACGGCACGGTAAGGGGAAACAAGGCTAAGGCACGACAACACCGGGCTAGGCAATGCAGGGCAAGGCAAGGAAAGGGTAACGCAAGGCAAGGCACGGTTCGGGGAGGAAGGCGAATGCACGACAACGCAAGGCTAGGCAATGCACGGAAGGCAAGCAAAGAGTAACGGAAGGCAAGGAAGGCAAGGGAAAGCAAGGCAAGGCAAGGGTAACAGAAGGAACTGCACGGCAAGGGGAAACAAGGCTAAGGCACGGCAACGCACGGCTAGGCAATGCACGGCAAGGCAAGGAAAGGGTAACGCAAGGCAAGGCACGGTAAGGCAAGGCAAGGCTGATGCACGACAACGCATGGCTAGGCAATGCACGGCAAGGCAAGGAAAGGGTAACGCAAGGCAAGGCACAGTCAGGCGAGGCAAGGCTAAGGCACGACAACGCAAGGCTAGGCAATGCACGGAAGGCAAGCAAAGAGTAACGGAAGGCAAGGAAGGCAAGGGAAAGCAGGGGAAGGCAAGGGTAACGGAAGGAACGGCACGGTAAGGGGAAACAAGGCTAAGGCACGACAACGCAGGGCTAGCCAATGCACGGCAAGGAAAGGAAAGGGTAACGCAAGGCACGGCACCGTTACGCGAGGCAAGGCTAAGGCAC
This sequence comes from Macrotis lagotis, assembly GCF_037893015.1. Taxonomy (NCBI): domain Eukaryota; kingdom Metazoa; phylum Chordata; class Mammalia; order Peramelemorphia; family Peramelidae; genus Macrotis; species Macrotis lagotis. The sequence continues at coordinate 19,944 of NW_027422500.1, read as the reverse complement.
GACAACGCAAGGCTAGGCAATGCACGGAAGGCAAGCAAAGAGTAACGGAAGGCAAGGAAGGCAAGGGAAAGCAAGGCAAGGCAAGGGTAACGGAAGGAACGGCACCGCAAGGGGAAACAAGGCTAAGGCACGACAACGCACGGCTAGGCAATGCACGGCAAGGCAAGGAAAGGGTAACGCAAGGCAAGGCACGGTCAGGCGAGGCAAGGCTAAGGCACGACAATGCAAGGCTAGGCAATGCACGGAAGGAAAGCAAAGAGTAACGGAAAGCAATGAAAGGAAGGGAAAGCAAGGCAAGGTAAGGGTAACGCAAGGCAAGGCACGGTAGGCAAGGCAAGGCTGATGCACGACAACGCACGGCTAGGCAATTCACGGCAAGGCAAGGAAAGGGTAACGCAAGGCAAGGCACCGTCAGGCGAGGCAAGGCTAAGGCACGACAACGCAAGGCTAGGCAATGCACGGAAGGCAAGCAAAGAGTAACGCAAGGCCAGGAAGGCAAGGGAAAGCAAGGCAAGGCAAGGGTAACGGAAGGAACGGCACGGCAAGGGGAAACAAGGCTAAGGCACGGCAACGCACGGCTAGGCAATGCACGGCAAGGCAAGGAAAGGGTAACGCAAGGCAAGGCACGGTCAGGCGAGGCAAGGCTAAGGCACGACAACGCAAGGCTAGGCAATGCACGGAAGGCAAGCAAAGAGGAACGGAAGGCAAGGAAGGCTAGGGAAAGCAGGGAAAGGCAAGGGTAACGGAAGGAACGGCACGGTAAGGGCAAACAAGACTAAGGCACGACAACACAGGGCTAGGCAATGCAGGGCAAGGCAAGGAAATGGTAACGCAAGGCAAGGCACGGTTTGGGGAGGCAAAGCTAATGCACGACAACGCAAGGCTAGGCAGTGCACGGCTAGGCAAGGAAAGAGTAACGGAAGGAAAGGCACGGTGAGGCAAGGCAAGGCAAATGCACGACAACGCACGGCTAGGCAATGCACGGCAAGGCAAGGAAAGGGTAACGCAAGGCAAGGCACGGTGAGGCAAGGCAAGGCTAATGCACGACAACGCACGGCTAGGCAATGCACGGACAGGCAAGGAAAGGGTAACGCAAGGCAAGGCACGGTGAGGCAAGGCAAGGCAAATGCACGACAACGCACGGCTAGGCAATGCACGGACAGGCAAGGAAAGGGTAACGCAAGGCAAGGCACGGTGAGGCAAGGCAAGGCAAATGCACGACAACGCACGGCTAGGCAATGCACGGCAAGGCAAGGAAAGGGTAACGCAAGGCAAGGCACGGTCAGGCGAGGCAAGGCTAAGGCACGACAACGCAAGGCTAGGCAATGAACGGAAGGCAAGCAAAGAGTAACGGAAGGCAAGGAAGGCAAGGGAAAGCAAGGAAAGGCAAGGGCAACGAAAGGAACGGCACGGTAAGGGGAAACAAAGCTAAGGCACGACAATGCAGGGCTACGCAATGCACGGCCAGGCAAGGAAAGGGTAACGCAAGGCAAGGCACGGTAAGGCAAGACAAGGCTAATGCACGACAACGCACGGCTAGGCAATGCACGGACAGGCAAGGAAAGGGTAACGCAAGGCAAGGCACGGTCAGGCAAGGCAAGGCAAATGCACGACAACGCACGGCTAGGCAATGCACGGCAAGGCAAGGAAAGGGTAACGCAAGGCAAGGCACGGTCAGGCGAGGCAAGGCTAAGGCACGACAACGCAAGGCTAGGCAATGAACGGAAGGCAAGCAAAGAGTAACGGAAGGCAAGGAAGGCAAGGGAAAGCAAGGAAAGGGTAGGGCAACGAAAGGAACGGCACGGTAAGGGGAAACAAAGCTAAGGCACGACAATGCAGGGCTACGCAATGCACGGCAAGGCAAGGAAAGGGTAACGCAAGGCAAAGCACGGTGAGGCAAGACAAGGCAAATGCACGACAACGCACGGCTAGGCAATGCACGGCAAGGCAAGGAAAGGGTAACGCAAGGCAAGGCACGGTCAGGCGAGGCAAGGCTAAGGCACGACAACTCAAGGCTAGGCAATGCACGGAAGGCAAGCAAAGAGTAACGGAAGGCAAGGAAGGCAAGGAAAAGCAGGGGAAGGCAAGGGTAACGAAAGGAACGGCACGGTAAGGGGAAACAAGGCTAAGGCACGACAACACAGGGCTAGGCAATGCAGGGCAAGGCAAGGAAAGGGTAACGCAAGGGAAGGCACGGTTTGGGGAGGAAGGCGAATGCACGACAACGCAAGGCTAGGCAATGCACGGAAGGCAAGCAAAGAGGAACGGAAGGCAAGGAAGGCTAGGGAAAGCAGGGAAAGGCAAGGGTAACGGAAGGAACGGCACGGTAAGGGCAAACAAGACTAAGGCACGACAACACAGGGTTAGGCAATGCAGGGCAAGGCAAGGAAATGGTAACGCAAGGCAAGGCACGGTTTGGGGAGGCAAAGCTAATGCACGACAACGCAAGGCTAGGCAGTGCACGGCTAGGCAAGGAAAGAGTAACGGAAGGAAAGGAAGGCAAGGCAACGCAAGGCAAGGCAAGTGTAACAAAAGGCAAGGCACGGCAAGGGGAAACAAGGCTAAGGAACGGCAACGCACGGCTACGCAATGCACGGCCAGGCAAGGAAAGGGTAACGCAAGGCAAGGCACGGTAAGGCAAGACAAGGCTAATGCACGACAACGCACGGCTAGGCAATGCACGGCCAGGCAAGGAAAGGGTAACGCAAGGCAAGGCACGGTGAGGCAAGGCAAGGCAAATGCACGACAACGCACGGCTAGGCAATGCACGGCAAGGCAAGGAAAGGGTAACGCAAGGCAAGGCACGGTAAGGCGCGGCAACGCTAAGGCACGACAACGCAAGGCTAGGCAATAAACGGAAGGCAAGCAAAGAGTAACGGAAGGCAAGGAAGGCAAGGGCAACGAAAGGAACGGCACGGTAAGGGGAAACAAGGCTAAGGCACGACAACGCAGGGCTAGGCAATGCACGGCAAGGAAAGGAAAGGGTAACGCAAGGCAAGGCACCGTTACGCGAGGCAAGGCTAAGGCACGACAACCCAAGGCTAGGCAATGCACGGAAGGCAAGCAAAGAGTAACGGAAGGCAAGGAAGGCAACGGAAAGCAAGGCAAGGCAAGGGTAACGGAAGGAACGGCACGGCAAGGGGAAACAAGGCTAAGGCACGGCAACGCACGGCTAGGCAATGCACGGCAAGGCAAGGAAAGGGTAACGCAAGGCAAGGCACCGTCACGCGAGGCAAGGCTAAGGCACGACAACGCAAGGCTAGGCAATGCACGGAAGGAAAGCAAAGAGTAACGGAAAGCAATGAAAGGAAGGGAAAGCAAGGCAAGGTAAGGGTAACGCAAGGCAAGGCACGGTGAGGCAAGGCAAGGCTGATGCACGACAACGCACGGCTAGGCAATTCACGGCAAGGCAAGGAAAGGGTAACGCAAGGCAAGGCACGGTCAGGCGAGGCAAGGCTAAGGCACGACAACGCAAGGCTAGGCAATGCACGGAAGGCAAGCAAAGAGGAACGGAAGGCAAGGAAGGCTAGGGAAAGCAGGGAAAGGCAAGGGTAACGGAAGGAACGGCACGGTAAGGGCAAACAAGACTAAGGCACGACAACACAGGGCTAGGCAATGCAGGGCAAGGCAAGGAAATGGTAACGCAAGGCAAGGCACGGTGTGGGGAGGCAAATCTAATGCACGACAACGCAAGGCTAGGCAGTGCACGGCTAGGCAAGGAAAGAGTAACGGAAGGAAAGGAAGGCAAGGCAAAGCAAGGCAAGGCAAGTGTAACAAAAGGCAAGGCACGGCAAGGGGAAACAAGGCTAAGGAACGGCAACGCACGGCTACGCAATGCACGGCCAGGCAAGGAAAGGGAAACGCAAGGCAAGGCACGGTAAGGCAAGACAAGGCTAATGCACGACAACGCACGGCTAGGCAATGCACGGCCAGGCAAGGAAAGGGTAACGCAAGGCAAGGCACGGTGAGGCAAGGCAAGGCAAATGCACGACAACGCACGGCTAGGCAATGCACGGCAAGGCAAGGAAAGGGTAACGCAAGGCAAGGCACGGTCAGGCGAGGCAAGGCTAAGGCACGACAACGCAAGGCTAGGCAATGAACAGAAGGCAAGCAAAGAGTAACGGAAGGCAAGGAAGGCAAGGGAAAGCAAGGGAAGGCAAGGGCAACGAAAGGAACGGCACGGTAAGGGGAAACAAAGCTAAGGCACGACAATGCAGGGCTAGGCAATGCACGGCAAGGCAAGGAAAGGGTAACGCAAGGCAAAGCACGGTGAGGCAAGACAAGGCAAATGCACGACAACGCACGGCTAGGCAATGCACGGCAAGGCAAGGAAAGGATAACTCAAGGCAAGGCACGGTCAGGCGAGGCAAGGCTAAGGCACGACAACGCAAGGCTAGGCAATGCACGGAAGGAAAGCAAAGAGTAACGGAAGGCAATGAAAGGAAGGGAAAGCAAGGCAAGGTAAGGGTAACGCAAGGCAAGGCACGGTCAGGCGAGGCAAGGCTAAGGCACGGCAACGCACGGCTAGGCAATGCACGGCAAGGCAAGGAAGGCAAGGAAGGCAAGGGAAAGCAGGGAAAGGCAAGGGTAACGGAAGGAACGGCACGGTAAGGGCAAACAAGACTAAGGCACGACAACACAGGGCTAGGCAATGCAGGGCAAGGCAAGGAAAGGGTAACGCAAGGCAAGGCACGGTGAGGCAAGGCAAGGCTGATGCACGACAACGCACGGCTAGGCAATGCACGGCAAGGCAAGGAAAGGGTAACGCAAGGCAAGGCACGGTCAGGCGAGGCAAGGCTAAGGCACGACAACGCAAGGCTAGGCAATGCACGGCAAGGCAAGGAAAGGGTAACGCAAGGCAAGGCACGGTAAGGCGCGGCAAGGCAAGGCACGGTCAGGCAAGGCAAGGCTAATGCACGACAACGCACGGCTAGGCAATGCACGGCAAGGCAAGGAAAGGGTAACGCAAGGCAATGCACGGTCAGGCGAGGCAAGGCTAAGGCACGACAACGCAAGGCTAGGCAATGCACGGCTAGGCAAGGAAAGGGTAACGCAAGGCAAGGCACGGTCAGGCGAGGCAAGGCTAAGGCACGACAACGCAAGGCTAGGCAATGCACGGAAGGCAAGCAAAGAGTAACGGAAGGCAAGGAAGGCAAGGGAAAGCAGGGGAAGGCAAGGGTAACGGAAGGAACGGCACGGGAAGGGGAAACAAGGCTAAGGCACGACAACGCAGGGCTAGCCAATGCACGGCAAGGAAAGGAAAGGGTAACGCAAGGCAAGGCACCGTTACGCGAGGCAAGGCTAAGGCACGACAACGCAAGGCTAGGCAATGCACGGAAGGCAAGCAAAGAGTAACGGAAGGCAAGGAAGGCAAGGGAAAGCAAGGGAAGGCAAGGGCAACGAAAGGAACGGCACGGTAAGGGGAAACAAGGCTAAGGCACGACAATGCAGGGCTAGGCAATGCACGGCAAGGCAAGGAAAGGGTAACGCAAGGCAAAGCACGGTGAGGCAAGACAAGGCAAATGCACGACAACGCACGGCTAGGCAATGCACGGCAAGGCAAGGAAAGGGTAACTCAAGGTAAGGCACGGACAGGCGAGGCAAGGCTAAGGCACGACAACGCAAGGCTAGTCAATGCACGGAAGGCAAGCAAAGAGTAACGGAAGGCAAGGAAGGCAAGGGAAAGCAGGGGAAGGCAAGGGTAACGAAAGGAACGGCACGGTAAGGGGAAACAAGGCTAAGGCACGACAACACAGGGCTAGGCAATGCAGGGCAAGGCAAGGAAAGGGTAACGCAAGGCAAGGCACGGTTCGGGGAGGAAGGCGAATGCACGACAACGCAAGGCTAGGCAATGCACGGAAGGCAAGCAAAGAGTAACGGAAGGCAAGGAAGGCAAGGGAAAGCAAGGCAAGGCAAGGGTAACAGAAGGAACGGCACGGCAAGGGGAAACAAGGCTAAGGCACGGCAACGCACGGCTAGGCAATGCACGGCAAGGCAAGGAAAGGGTAACGCAAGGCAAGGCACGGTGAGGCGAGGCAAGGCTGATGCACGACAACGCACGGCTAGGCAATCCACGGCAAGGCAAGGAAAGGGTAACGCAAGGCAAGGCACGGTCAGGCGAGGCAAGGCTAAGGCACGACAACGCAAGGCTAGGCAATGCACGGCAAGGCAAGGAAAGGGTAACGCAAGGCAAGGCACGGTAAGGCGCGGCAAGGCTAAGGCACGACAACGCAAGGCTAGGCAATAAACGGAAGGCAAGCAAAGAGTAACGGAAGGCAAGGAAGGCAAGGGAAAGCAGGGGAAGGCAAGGGTAACGGAAGGAACGGCACGGTAAGGGGAAACAAGGCTAAGGCACGACAACGCACGGCTAGGCAATGCACGGCAAGGAAAGGAAAGGGTAACGCAAGGCAAGGCACCGTTACGCGAGGCAAGGCTAAGGCACGACAACGCAAGGCTAGGCAATGCACGGAAGGCAAGCAAAGAGTAACGGAAGGCAAGGAAGGCAAGGGAAAGCAAGGCAAGGCAAGGGTAACGGAAGGAACGGCACGCCAAGGGGAAACAAGGCTAAGGCACGGCAACGCACGCCTAGGCAATGCACGGCAAGGCAAGGAAAGGGTAACGCAAGGCAAGGCACTGTCAGGCGAGGCAAGGCTAAGGCACGACAACGCAAGGCTAGGCAATGCACGGAAGGAAAGCAAAGAGTAACGGAAAGCAATGAAAGGAAGGGAAAGCAAGGCAAGGTAAGGGTAACGCAAGGCAAGGCACGGTGAGGCAAGGCAAGGCTGATGCACGACAACGCACGGCTAGGCAATTCACGGCAAGGCAAGGAAAGGGTAACGCAAGGCAAGGCACCGTCAGGCGAGGCAAGGCTAAGGCACGACAACGCAAGGCTAGGCAATGCACGGAAGGCAAGCAAAGAGGAACGGAAGGCAAGGAAGGCTAGGGAAAGCAGGGAAAGGCAAGGGTAACGGAAGGAACGGCACGGTAAGGGCAAACAAGACTAAGGCACGACAACACAGGGCTAGGCAATGCAGGGCAAGGCAAGGAAATGGTAACGCAAGGCAAGGCACGGTTTGGGGAGGCAAAGCTAATGCACGACAACGCAAGGCTAGGCAGTGCACGGCTAGGCAAGGAAAGAGTAACGGAAGGAAAGGAAGGCAAGGCAAAGCAAGGCAAGGCAAGTGTAACAAAAGGCAAGGCACGGCAAGGGGAAACAAGGCTAAGGAACGGCAACGCACGGCTACGCAATGCACGGCCAGGCAAGGAAAGGGTAACGCAAGGCAAGGCACGGTAAGGCAAGACAAGGCTAATGCACGACAACGCACGGCTAGGCAATGCACGGCCAGGCAAGGAAAGGGTAACGCAAGGCAAGGAACGGTGAGGCAAGGCAAGGCAAATGCACGACAACGCACGGCTAGGCAATGCACGGCAAGGCAAGGAAAGGGTAACGCAAGGCAAGGCACGGTCAGGCGAGGCAAGGCTAAGGCACGACAACGCAAGGCTAGGCAATGAACGGAAGGCAAGCAAAGAATAACGGAAGGCAAGGAAGGCAAGGGAAAGCAAGGGAAGGCAAGGGCAACGAAAGGAACGGCACGGTAAGGGGAAACAAAGCTAAGGCAGGACAAAGCAGGGCTAGGCAATGCACGGCAAGGCAAGGAAAGGGTAACGCAAGGCAAAGCACGGTGAGGCAAGACAAGGCAAATGCACGACAACGCACGGCTAGGCAATGCACGGCAAGGCAAGGAAAGGGTAACTCAAGGCAAGCCACGGTCAGGCGAGGCAAGGCTAAGGCACGACAACGCAAGGCTAGGCAATGCACGGAAGGCAAGCAAAGAGTAACGGAAGGCAAGGAAGGCAAGGGAAAGCAGGGGAAGGCAAGGGTAACGGAAGGAACGGCACGGTAAGGGGAAACAAGGCTAAGGCACGACAACGCAGGGCTAGCCAATGCACGACAAGGAAAGGAAAGGGTAACGCAAGGCAAGGCACCGTTACGCGAGGCAAGGCTAAGGTACGACAACGCAAGGCTAGGCAATGCACGGAAGGCAAGCAAAGAGTAACGGAAGGCAAGGAAGGCAAGGGAAAGCAAGGCAAGGCAAGGGTAACGGAAGGAACGGCACAGCAAGGGGAAACAAGGCTAAGGCACGGCAACGCACGGCTAGGCAATGAACGGCAAGGCAAGGAAAGGGTAACGCAAGGCAAGGCACTGTCAGGCGAGGCAAGGCTAAGACACGACAACGCAAGGCTTGGCAATGCACGGAAGGAAAGCAAAGAGTAACGGAAGGCAATGAAAGTAAGGGAAAGCAAAGCAAGGTAAGGGTAACGCAAGGCAAGGCACGGTAAGGCAAGACAAGGCTAATGCACGACAACGCACGGCTAGGCAATGCACGGCAAGGCAAGGAACGGGTAACGCAAGGCAAGGCACGGTCAGGCGAGGCAAGGCTAAGGCACGACAACGCAAGGCTAGGCAATGCACGGAAGGCAAGCAAAGAGGAACGGAAGGCAAGGAAGGCTAGGGAAAGCAGGGAAAGGCAAGGGTAACGGAAGGAACGGCACGGTAAGGGCAAACAAGACTAAGGCACGACAACACAGGGCTAGGCAATGCAGGGCAAGGCAAGGAAATGGTAACGCAAGGCAAGGCACGGTGTGGGGAGGCAAATCTAATGCACGACAACGCAAGGCTAGGCAGTGCACGGCTAGGCAAGGAAAGAGTAACGGAAGGAAAGGAAGGCAAGGCAAAGCAAGGCAAGGCAAGTGTAACAAAAGGCAAGGCACGGCAAGGGGAAACAAGGCTAAGGAACGGCAACGCACGGCTACGCAATGCACGGCCAGGCAAGGAAAGGGAAACGCAAGGCAAGGCACGGTAAGGCAAGACAAGGCTAATGCACGACAACGCACGGCTAGGCAATGCACGGCCAGGCAAGGAAAGGGTAACGCAAGGCAAGGCACGGTGAGGCAAGGCAAGGCAAATGCACGACAACGCACGGCTAGGCAATGCACGGCAAGGCAAGGAAAGGGTAACGCAAGGCAAGGCACGGTCAGGCGAGGCAAGGCTAAGGCACGACAACGCAAGGCTAGGCAATGAACAGAAGGCAAGCAAAGAGTAACGGAAGGCAAGGAAGGCAAGGGAAAGCAAGGGAAGGCAAGGGCAACGAAAGGAACGGCACGGTAAGGGGAAACAAAGCTAAGGCACGACAATGCAGGGCTAGGCAATGCACGGCAAGGCAAGGAAAGGGTAACGCAAGGCAAAGCACGGTGAGGCAAGACAAGGCAAATGCACGACAACGCACGGCTAGGCAATGCACGGCAAGGCAAGGAAAGGGTAACTCAAGGCAAGGCACGGTCAGGCGAGGCAAGGCTAAGGCACGACAACGCAAGGCTAGGCAATGCACGGAAGGAAAGCAAAGAGTAACGGAAGGCAATGAAAGGAAGGGAAAGCAAGGCAAGGTAAGGGTAACGCAAGGCAAGGCACGGTCAGGCGAGGCAAGGCTAAGGCACGGCAACGCAAGGCTAGGCAATGCACGGAAGGCAAGCAAAGAGTAACGGAAGGCAAGGAAGGCAAGGGAAAGCAGGGAAAGGCAAGGGTAACGGAAGGAACGGCACGGTAAGGGCAAACAAGACTAAGGCACGACAACACAGGGCTAGGCAATGCAGGGCAAGGCAAGGAAAGGGTAACGCAAGGCAAGGCACGGTGAGGCAAGGCAAGGCTGATGCACGACAACGCACGGCTAGGCAATGCACGGCAAGGCAAGGAAAGGGTAACGCAAGGCAATGCACGGTCAGGCGAGGCAAGGCTAAGGCACGACAACGCAAGGCTAGGCAATGAACGGCTAGGCAAGGAAAGGGTAACCCAAGGCAAGGCACGGTAAGGCGCGGCAAGGCTAAGGCACGACAACGCAAGGCTAGGCAATAAACGGAAGGCAAGCAAAGAGAAACGGAAGGCAAGGAAGGCAAGGGAAAGCAGGGGAAGGCAAGGGTAACGGAAGGAACGGCACGGTAAGGGGAAACAAGGCTAAGGCACGACAACGCAGGGATAGCCAATGCACGGCAAGGAAAGGAAAGGGTAACGCAAGGCAAGGCACCGTTACGCGAGGCAAGGCTAAGGCACGACAACGCAAGGCTAGGCAATGCACGGAAGGCAAGCAAAGAGTAACGGAAGGCAAGGAAGGCAAGGGAAAGCAAGGGAAGGCAAGGGCAACGAAAGGAACGGCACGGTAAGGGGAAACAAAGCTAAGGCACGACAATGCAGGGCTAGGCAATGCACGGCAAGGCAAGGAAAGGGTAACGCAAGGCAAAGCACGGTGAGGCAAGACAAGGCAAATGCACGACAACGCACGGCTAGGCAATGCACGGCAAGGCAAGGAAAGGGTAACTCAAGGTAAGGCACGGACAGGCGAGGCAAGGCTAAGGCACGACAACGCAAGGCTAGTCAATGCACGGAAGGCAAGCAAAGAGTAACGGAAGGCAAGGAAGGCAAGGGAAAGCAGGGGAAGGCAAGGGTAACGAAAGGAACGGCACGGTAAGGGGAAACAAGGCTAAGGCACGACAACACAGGGCTAGGCAATGCAGGGCAAGGCAAGGAAAGGGTAACGCAAGGCAAGGCACGGTTCGGGGAGGAAGGCGAATGCACGACAACGCAAGGCTAGGCAATGCACGGAAGGCAAGCAAAGAGTAACGGAAGGCAAGGAAGGCAAGGGAAAGCAAGGCAAGGCAAGGGTAACAAAAGGAACGGCTCGGCAAGGGGAAACAAGGCTAAGGCACGACAACGCACGGCTAGGCAATGCACGGCAAGGCAAGGAAAGGGTAACGCAAGGCAAGGCACGGTGAGGCGAGGCAAGGCTAATGCACGACAACGCACGGCTAGGCAATGCACGGCAAGGCAAGGAAAGGGTAACGCAAGGCAAGGCACGGTCAGGCGAGGCAAGGCTAAGGCAAGACAACGCAAGGCTAGGCAATGCACGGCAAGGCAAGGAAAGGGTAACGCAAGGCAAGGCACGGTAAGGCGCGGCAAGGCTAAGGCACGACAACGCAAGGCTAGGCAATAAACGGAAGGCAAGCAAAGAGTAACGGAAGGCAAGGAAGGCAAGGGAAAGCAGGGGAAGGCAAGGGTAACGGAAGGAACGGCACGGTAAGGGGAAACAAGGCTAAGGCACGACAACGCAGGGCTAGCCAATGCACGGCAAGGAAAGGAAAGGAAAGGGTAACGTAAGGCAAGGCACCGTTACGCGAGTCAAGGCTAAGGCACGACAACGCAAGGCTAGGCAATGCACGGAAGGCAAGCAAAGAGTAACGGAAGGCAAGGAAGGCAAGGGAAAGCAAGGCAAGGCAAGGGTAACGGAAGGAACGGCACGCCAAGGGGAAACAAGGCTAAGGCACGGCAACGCACGCCTAGGCAATGCACGGCAAGGCAAGGAAAGGGTAACGCAAGGCAAGGCACTGTCAGGCGAGGCAAGGCTAAGGCACGACAACGCAAGGCTAGGCAATGCACGGAAGGAAAGCAAAGAGTAACGGAAAGCAATGAAAGGAAGGGAAAGCAAGGCAAGGTAAGGGTAACGCAAGGCAAGGCACGGTGAGGCAAGGCAAGGCTGATGCACGACAACGCACGGCTAGGCAATTCACGGCAAGGCAAGGAAAGGGTAACGCAAGGCAAGGCACCGTCAGGCGAGGCAAGGCTAAGGCACGACAACGCAAGGCTAGGCAATGCACGGAAGGCAAGCAAAGAGGAACGGAAGGCAAGGAAGGCTAGGGAAAGCAGGGAAAGGCAAGGGTAACGGAAGGAACGGCACGGTAAGGGCAAACAAGACTAAGGCACGACAACACAGGGCTAGGCAATGCAGGGCAAGGCAAGGAAATGGTAACGCAAGGCAAGGCACGGTTTGGGGAGGCAAAGCTAATGCACGACAACGCAAGGCTAGGCAGTGCACGGCTAGGCAAGGAAAGAGTAACGGAAGGAAAGGAAGGCAAGGCAAAGCAAGGCAAGGCAAGTGTAACAAAAGGCAAGGCACGGCAAGGGGAAACAAGGCTAAGGAACGGCAACGCACGGCTACGCAATGCACGGCCAGGCAAGGAAAGGGTAACGCAAGGCAAGGCACGGTAAGGCAAGACAAGGCTAATGCACGACAACGCACGGCTAGGCAATGCACGGCCAGGCAAGGAAAGGGTAACGCAAGGCAAGGAACGGTGAGGCAAGGCAAGGCAAATGCACGACAACGCACGGCTAGTCAATGCACGGCAAGGCAAGGAAAGGGTAACGCAAGGCAAGGCACGGTCAGGCGAGGCAAGGCTAAGGCACGACAACGCAAGGCTAGGCAATGAACGGAAGGCAAGCAAAGAATAACGGAAGGCAAGGAAGGCAAGGGAAAGCAAGGGAAGGCAAGGGCAACGAAAGGAACGGCACGGTAAGGGGAAACAAGGCTAAGGCACGACAAAGCAGGGCTAGGCAATGCACGGCAAGGCAAGGAAAGGGTAACGCAAGGCAAAGCACGGTGAGGCAAGACAAGGCAAATGCACGACAACGCACGGCTAGGCAATGCACGGCAAGGCAAGGAAAGGGTAACTCAAGGCAAGCCACGGTCAGGCGAGGCAAGGCTAAGGCACGACAACGCAAGGCTAGGCAATGCACGGAAGGCAAGCAAAGAGTAACGGAAGGCAAGGAAGGCAAGGGAAAGCAGGGGAAGGCAAGGGTAACGGAAGGAACGGCACGGTAAGGGGAAACAAGGCTAAGGCACGACAACGCAGGGCTAGCCAATGCACGACAAGGAAAGGAAAGGGTAACGCAAGGCAAGGCACCGTTACGCGAGGGAAGGCTAAGGCACGACAACGCAAGGCTAGGCAATGCACGGAAGGCAAGCAAAGAGTAACGGAAGGCAAGGAAGGCAAGGGAAAGCAAGGCAAGGCAAGGGTAACGGAAGGAACGGCACAGCAAGGGGAAACAAGGCTAAGGCACGGCAACGCACGGCTAGGCAATGAACGGCAAGGCAAGGAAAGGGTAACGCAAGGCAAGGCACTGTCAGGCGAGGCAAGGCTAAGACACGACAACGCAAGGCTTGGCAATGCACGGAAGGAAAGCAAAGAGTAACGGAAGCAATGAAAGTAAGGGAAAGCAAAGCAAGGTAAGGGTAACGCAAGGCAAGGCACGGTAAGGCAAGACAAGGCTAATGCACGACAACGCACGGCTAGGCAATTCACGGCAAGGCAAGGAAAGGGTAACGCAAGGCAAGGCACGGTCAGGCGAGGCAAGGCTAAGGCACGACAACGCAAGGCTAGGCAATGCACGGAAGGCAAGCAAAGAGGAACGGAAGGCAAGGAAGGCTAGGGAAAGCAGGGAAAGGCAAGGGTAACGGAAGGAACGGCACGGTAAGGGCAAACAAGACTAAGGCACGACAACACAGGGCTAGGCAATGCAGGGCAAGGCAAGGAAATGGTAACGCAAGGCAAGGCACGGTGTGGGGAGGCAAATCTAATGCACGACAACGCAAGGCTAGGCAGTGCACGGCTAGGCAAGGAAAGAGTAACGGAAGGAAAGGAAGGCAAGGCAAAGCAAGGCAAGGCAAGTGTAACAAAAGGCAAGGCACGGCAAGGGAAAACAAGGCTAAGGAACGGCAACGCACGGCTACGCAATGCACGGCCAGGCAAGGAAAGGGTAACGCAAGGCAAGGCACGGTAAGGCAAGACAAGTCTAATGCACGACAACGCACGGCTAGGCAATGCACGGCCAGGCAAGGAAAGGGTAACGCAAGGCAAGGCACGGTGAGGCAAGGCAAGGCAAATGCACGACAACGCACGGCTAGGCAATGCACGGCAAGGCAAGGAAAGGGTAACGCAAGGCAAGGCACGGTCAGGCGAGGCAAGGCTAAGGCACGACAACGCAAGGCTAGGCAATGAACAGAAGGCAAGCAAAGAGTAACGGAAGGCAAGGAAGGCAAGGGAAAGCAAGGGAAGGCAAGGGCAACGAAAGGAACGGCACGGTAAGGGGAAACAAAGCTAAGGCACGACAATGCAGGGCTAGGCAATGCACGGCAAGGCAAGGAAAGGGTAACGCAAGGCAAAGCACGGTGATGCAAGACAAGGCAAATGCACGACAACGCACGGCTAGGCAATGCACGGCAAGGCAAGGAAAGGATAACTCAAGGCAAGGCACGGTCAGGCGAGGCAAGGCTAAGGCACGACAACGCAAGGCTAGGCAATGCACGGAAGGCAAGCAAAGAGTAACGGAAGGCAAGGAAGGCAAGGGAAAGCAGGGGAAGGCAAGGGTAACGAAAGGAACGGCACGGTAAGGGGAAACAAGGCTAAGGCACGACAATACAGGGCTAGGCAATGCAGGGCAAGGCAAGGAAAGGGTAACGCAAGGCAAGGCACGGTTCGGGGAGGAAGGCGAATGCACGACAACGCAAGGCTAGGCAATGCACGGAAGGCAAGCAAAGAGTAACGGAAGGCAAGGAAGGCAAGGGAAAGCAAGGCAAGGCAGGGTAACAGAAGGAACGGCACGGCAAGGGGAAACAAGGCTAAGGCACGGCAACGCACGGCTAGGCAATGCACGGCAAGGCAAGGAAAGGGTAACGCAAGGCAAGGAACGGTGAGGCAAGGCAAGGCTGATGCACGACAACGCACGGCTAGGCAATGCACGGCAAGGCAAGGAAAGGGTAACGCAAGGCAAGGCACGGTCAGGCGAGGCAAGGCTAAGGCACGACAACGCAAGGCTAGGCAATGCACGGCAAGGCAAGGAAAGGGTAACGCAAGGCAAGGCACGGTAAGGCGCGGCAAGGCTAAGGCACGACAACGCAAGGCTAGGCAATAATCGGAAGGCAAGCAAAGAGTAACGGAAGGCAAGGAAGGAAAAGGAAAGCAGGGGAAGGCAAGGGTAACGGAAGGAACGGCACGGTAAGGGGAAACAAGGCTAAGGCACGGCAACGCACGGCTAGGCAATGCACGGCAAGGCAAGGAAAGGGTAACGCAAGACAAGGTAGTGTCAGGCGAGGCAAGGCTAAGGCACGACAACGCAAGGCTAGGCAATGCACGGAAGGAAAGCAAAGAGTAACGGAAGGCAATGAAAGGAAGGGAAAGCAAGGCAAGGTAAGGGTAACGCAAGGCAAGGCACGGTCAGGCGAGGCAAGGCTAAGGCACGACAACGCAAGGCTAGGCAATGCACGGAAGGCAAGCAAAGAGGAACGGAAGGCAAGGAAGGCTAGGGAAAGCAGGGAAAGGCAAGGGTAACGGAAGGAACGGCACGGTAAGGGCAAACAAGACTAAGGCACGGCAACACAGGGCTAGGCAATGCAGGGCAAGGCAAGGAAAGGGTAACGCAAGGCAAGGCACGGTGAGGCAAGGCAAGGCTGATGCACGACAACGCACGGCTAGGCAATGCACGGCAAGGCAAGGAAAGGGTAACGCATGGCAATGCACGGTCAGGCGAGGCAAGGCTAAGGCACGACAACGCAAGGCTAGGCAATGCACGGCTAGGCAAGGAAAGGGTAACCGAAGGCAAGGCACGGTAAGGCGCGGCAAGGCTAAGGCACGACAACGCAAGGCTAGGCAATAAACGGAAGGCAAGCAAAGAGAAACGGAAGGCAAGGAAGGCAAGGGAAAGCAGGGGAAGGCAAGGGTAACGGAAGGAACGGCACGGTAAGGGGAAACAAGGCTAAGGCACGACAACGCAGGGCTAGCCAATGCACGGCAAGGAAAGGAAAGGGTAACGCAAGGCAAGGCACCGTTACGCGAGGCAAGGCTAAGGCACGACAACGCAAGGCTAGGCAATGCACGGCAAGGCAAGGAAAGGGTAACGCAAGGCAAGGCACGGTAAGGCGCGGCAAGGCTAAGGCACGACAACGCAAGGCTAGGCAATAAACGGAAGGCAAGCAAAGAGTAACGGAAGGCAAGGAAGGAAAAGGAAAGCAGGGGAAGGCAAGGGTAACGGAAGGAACGGCACGGTAAGGGGAAACAAGGCTAAGGCACGACAACGCAGGGCTAGCCAATGCACGGCAAGGAAAGGAAAGGGTAACGCAAGGCAAGGCACCGTGACGCGAGGCAAGGCTAAGGCACGACAACGCAAGGCTAGGCAATGCACGGAAGGCAAGCAAAGAGTAACGGAAGGCAAGGAAGGCAAGGGAAAGCAAGGCAAGGCAAGGGTAACGGAAGGAACGGCACGCCAAGGGGAAACAAGGCTACGGCACGGCAACGCACGCCTAGGCAATGCACGGCAAGGCAAGGAAAGGGTAACGCAAGGCAAGGCACTGTCAGGCGAGGCAAGGCTAAGGCACGACAACGCAAGGCTAGGCAATGCACGGAAGGAAAGCAAAGAGTAACTGAAAGCAATGAAAGGAAGGGAAAGCAAGGCAAGGTAAGGGTAACGCAAGGCAAGGCACGGTGAGGCAAGGCAAGGCTGATGCACGACAACGCACGGCTAGGCAATTCACGGCAAGGCAAGGAAAGGGTAACGCAAGGCAAGGCACCGTCAGGCGAGGCAAGGCTAAGGCACGACAACGCAAGGCTAGGCAATGCACGGAAGGCAAGCAAAGAGGAACGGAAGGCAAGGAAGGCTAGGGAAAGCAGGGAAAGGCAAGGGTAACGGAAGGAACGGCACGGTAAGGGCAAACAAGACTAAGGCACGACAACACAGGGCTAGGCAATGCAGGGCAAGGCAAGGAAATGGTAACGCAAGGCAAGGCACGGTTTGGGGAGGCAAAAGCTAATGCACGACAACGCAAGGCTAGGCAGTGCACGGCTAGGCAAGGAAAGAGTAACGGAAGGAAAGGAAGGCAAGGCAAAGCAAGGCAAGGCAAGTGTAACAAAAGGCAAGGCACGGCAAGGGGAAACAAGGCTAAGGAACGGCAACGCACGGCTACGCAATGCACGGCCAGGCAAGGAAAGGGTAATGCAAGGCAAGGCACGGTAAGGCAAGACAAGGCTAATGCACGACAACGCACGGCTAGGCAATGCACGGCCAGGCAAGGAAAGGGTAACGCAAGGCAAGGAACGGTGAGGCAAGGCAAGGCTGATGCACGACAACGCACGGCTAGGCAATTCACGGCAAGGCAAGGAAAGGGTAACGCAAGGCAAGGCACGGTCAGGCGAGGCAAGGCTAAGGCACGACAACGCAAGGCTAGGCAATGCACGGAAGGAAAGCAAAGAGTAACGGAAGGCAATGAAAGGAAGGGAAAGCAAGGCAAGGTAAGGGTAACGCAAGGCAAGGCACGGTGGCGAGGCAAGGCTAAGGCACGACAACGCAAGGCTAGGCAATGCACGGAAGGCAAGCAAAGAGGAACGGAAGGCAAGGAAGGCTAGGGAAAGCAGGGAAAGGCAAGGGTAACGGAAGGAACGGCACGGTAAGGGGAAACAAGGCTAAGGCACGACAACACAGGGCTAGGCAATGCAGGGCAAGGCAAGGAAAGGGTAACGCAAGGCAAGGCACGGTGAGGCAAGGGAAGGCTGATGCACGACAACGCACGGCTAGGCAATGCACGGCAAGGCAAGGAAAGGGTAACGCAAGGCAATGCACGGTCAGGCGAGGCAAGGCTAAGGCACGACAACGCAAGGCTAGGCAATGCACGGCTAGGCAAGGAAAGGGTAACCCAAGGCAAGGCACGGTAAGGCGCGGCAAGGCTAAGGCACGACAACGCAAGGCTAGGCAATAAACGGAAGGCAAGCAAAGAGAAACGGAAGGCAAGGAAGGCAAGGGAAAGCAGGGGAAGGCAAGGGTAACGGAAGGAACGGCACGGTAAGGGGAAACAAGGCTAAGGCACGACAACGCAGGGCTAGCCAATGCACGGCAAGGAAAGGAAAGGGTAACGCAAGGCAAGGCACCGTTACGCGAGGCAAGGCTAAGGCACGACAACGCAAGGCTAGGCAATGCACGGAAGGCAAGCAAAGAGTAACGGAAGGCAAGGAAGGCAAGGGAAAGCAAGGCAAGGCAAGGGTAACGGAAGGAACGGCACGCCAAGGGGAAACAAGGCTAAGGCACGGCAACGCACGCCTAGGCAATGCACGGCAAGGCAAGGAACTGGTAACGCAAGGCAAGGCACTGTCAGGCGAGGCAAGGCTAAGGCACGACAACGCAAGGCTAGGCAATGCACGGAAGGAAAGCAAAGAGTAACGGAAAGCAATGAAAGGAAGGGAAAGCAAGGCAAGGTAAGGGTAACGCAAGGCAAGGCACGGTGAGGAAAGGCAAGGCTGATGCACGACAACGCACGGCTAGGCAATTCACGGCAAGGCAAGGAAAGGGTAACGCAAGGCAAGGCACCGTCAGGCGAGGCAAGGCTAAGGCACGACAACGCAAGGCTAGGCAATGCACGGAAGGCAAGCAAAGAGGAACGGAAGGCAAGGAAGGCTAGGGAAAGCAGGGAAAGGCAAGGGTAACGGAAGGAACGGCACGGTAAGGGCAAACAAGACTAAGGCACGACAACACAGGGCTAGGCAATGCAGGGCAAGGCAAGGAAATGGTAACGCAAGGCAAGGCACGGTTTGGGGAGGCAAAGCTAATGCACGACAACGCAACGCTAGGCAGTGCACGGCTAGGCAAGGAAAGAGTAACGGAAGGAAAGGAAGGCAAGGCAAAGCAAGGCAAGGCAAGTGTAACAAAAGGCAAGGCACGGCAAGGGGAAACAAGGCTAAGGAACGGCAACGCACGGCTACGCAATGCACGGCCAGGCAAGGAAAGGGTAACGCAAGGCAAGGCACGGTAAGGCAAGACAAGGCTAATGCACGACAACGCACGGCTAGGCAAGGCAAGGCACGGTAAGGCAAGACAAGGCTAATGCACGACAACGCACGGCTAGGCAATTCACGGCAAGGCAAGGAAAGGGTAACGCAAGGCAAGGCACGGTCAGGCGAGGCAAGGCTAAGGCACGACAACGCAAGGCTAGGCAATGCACGGAAGGCAAGCAAAGAGGAACGGAAGGCAAGGAAGGCTAGGGAAAGCAGGGAAAGGCAAGGGTAACGGAAGGAACGGCACGGTAAGGGCAAACAAGACTAAGGCACGACAACACAGGGCTAGGCAATGCAGGGCAAGGCAAGGAAAGGGTAACGCAAGGCAAGGCACGGTGAGGCAAGGCAAGGCTGATGCACGACAACGCACGGCTAGGCAATGCACGGCAAGGCAAGGAAAGGGTAACGGAAGGCAATGCACGGTCAGGCGAGGCAAGGCTAAGGCACGACAACGCAAGGCTAGGCAATGCACGGCTAGGCAAGGAAAGGGTAACCCAAGGCAAGGCACGGTAAGGCGCGGCAAGGCTAAGGCACGACAACGCAAGGCTAGGCAATAAACGGAAGGCAAGCAAAGAGAAACCTAAGGCAAGGAAGGCAAGGGAAAGCAGGGGAAGGCAAGGGTAACGGAAGGAACGGCACGGTAAGGGGAAACAAAGCTAAGGCACGACAATGCAGGGCTAGGCAATGCACGGCAAGGCAAGGAAAGGGTAACGCAAGGCAAAGCACGGTGAGGCAAGACAAGGCAAATGCACGACAACGCACGGCTAGGCAATGCACGGCAAGGCAAGGAAAGGGTAACTCAAGGTAAGGCACGGTCAGGCGAGGCAAGGCTAAGGCACGACAACGCAAGGCTAGGCAATGCACGGAAGGCAAGCAAAGAGTAACGGAAGGAAAGGAAGGCAAGGGAAAGCAGGGGAAGGCAAGGGTAACGAAAGGAACGGCACGGTAAGGGGAAACAAGGCTAAGGCACGACAACACAGGGCTAGGCAATGCAGGGCAAGGCAAGGAAAGGGTAACGCAAGGCAAGGCACGGTTCGGGGAGGAAGGCGAATGCACGACAACGCAAGGCTAGGCAATGCACGGAAGGCAAGCAAAGAGTAACGGAAGGCAAGGAAGGCAAGGGAAAGCAAGGCAAGGCAAGGGTAACAGAAGGAACGGCACGGCAAGGGGAAACAATGCTAAGGCACGGCAACGCACGGTTAGGCAATGCACGGCAAGGCAAGGAAAGGGTAACGCAAGGCAAGGCAC
>NW_027422499.1:0-52771 GCF_037893015.1 Macrotis lagotis | reverse complement strand
AAGGCAAGGAAAGGGTAACGCAGGGGAAGGCACGGACAGGTGAGGCAAGGATAAGGCACGACAATGCAAGGCTAGGCAATGCACGGAAAGCAAGCAAGGAGTAACGGAATGCAAGGAAGGAAAGGGAAAGCAAGGGAAGGCAAGGGTAACGAAAGGAACGGCACGGCAAAGTGTAACAAGGCTAAGGGACGAAAACACACGGCTAGGAAATGCACGGCAAGGCAAGGAAAGGGTAACGCAAGGCAAGGCACGGTGAGGCTAGGCAAGGTTAATGCACGACAACGCAAGGCTAGGCAATGCACGACAATGCAAGGAAAGCTTAAAGCAAAGGAAGGCACGGTCAGGCGAGATAAGGCTAAGGCACGACAACGCAAGGCTAGGCAATGCAGGGAAGGGAAGCAAAGAGTAACGGAAGGTAAGCAAGGCAAGGTAAAGCAAGGAAAGGCAAGGGTAACGGAAGGAACGGCACGGCAAGGGGAAACAAGGCTAAGGCACGACAACGCACGCTAGGCAATGCACGGCAAGGCAAGGAAAGGGTAACGCATGGGAAAGCACGTTCAGGCGAGGCAAGGCTAAGGCACGACAACGCAAGGCTAGGCAATGCACGGAAGGCAAGCAAAGAGAAACGGAAGGTAAGGAAGGAAAGGGAAAGCAAAGAAAGGAAAGTGTAACGGAAGCAACGGCACGGCAAGGGGAAACAAGGCTAAGGCACGACAACGCACGGCTAGGCAATGCACGGCAAGGCAAGCAAAGGGTAACGCAAGGAAAGGCACGGTGAGGCTAGGCAAGGCTAATGCACGAAAACGCAAGGCTAGGCGATGCACGACAATGCAAGGAAAGCTTAAAGCAAAGGAAGGCAAGGTCAGGCGAGATAAGGCTAAGGCACGACAACGCAAGGCTAGGAAATTCAGGGAAGGCAAGCAAAGAGTAACGGAAGGTAAGCAAGGCAAGGAAAAGGAAGGAAAGGCCAGGGTAACGGAAGGAACGGCACGGCAAGGGGAAACAAGTCTAAGGCACGACACCGAACGCTAGGCAATGAAGGGCAAGGCAAGGAAAGGGTAACGCATTTGAAAGCACGGTCAGGCGAGGCAACGCTAAGGCACGACAACGCAAGGCTAGGCCATGCACGTAAGGCAAGCAAAGAGTAACGGAAGGTAAGGAAGGCAAGGGAAAGGAAGGAAAGGCAAGTGTAACGGAAGGAACGGCCCGGCAAGGGGAAACAAGGCTAAGGCACGACAACGCACGCTAGGCAATGCACGGCAAGGCAAGGAAAGGGTAACGCATGGGAAAGCACGGTCAGGCGATGCAAGGCTAAGGCATGACAACGCAAGGCTAGGCAATGCACGGAAAGCAAGCAAAGAGTAACGGAACGCAAGGAAGGCAAGGGAAAGCAAGGGAAGGCAAGGGTAACGGAAGGAACGGCACGGCAAGGGGTAACAAGGCTAAGGCACGGCAACACACGGCTAGGAAATGCACGGCAAGGCAAGGAAAGGGTAACGCAAGGCAAGGCACGGTGAGGCTAGGCAAGGCTAATGCACGACAACGCAAGGCTAGGCAATGCACGACAATGCAAGTAAAGCTTAAAGCAAAGGAAGGCACGGTAAGAAGAGATAAGGCTAAGGCACGACAACGCAAGGCTAGGCAATGCACGGAAGGCAAGCAAAGAGTAACGGAAGGTAAGGAAGGCAAGGGAAAGCAAGGAAAGGCAATGGTAACGGAAGAAACGGCACGGCAAGGGGAAACAAGTCTAAGGCACGACAACGCACGCTAGGCAATGCACGGCAAGGGAAGGAAAGGGTAACGCATGGGAAAGAACGGTCAGGGGAGGCAAGGCTAAGGCACGACAACGCAAGGCTTGGCAATGCACGGAAGGCAAGCAAGGAGTAACGGAATGCAAGGAAGGAAAGGGAAAGCAAGGGAAGGCAAGGGTAACGGAAGGAACGGCACGGCAAGGGGTAACAAGGCTAAGGCACGACAACACACGGCTAGGAAATGCACGGCAAGGCAAGGAAAGGGTAACGCAAGGCAAGGCACGGTGAGGCTAGGCAAGGTTAATGCACGACAACGCAAGGCTAGGCAATGCACGACAATGCAAGGAAAGCTTAAAGCAAAGGAAGGCACGGTCAGTCGAGATAAGGCTAAGGCACGACAACGCAAGGCTAGGCAATGCACGGAAGGCAAGCAAAGAGTAACGGAAGGTAAGGAAGGCAAGGGAAAGCAAGGGAAGGCAAGGGTAACGGAAGGAACGGCACGGCAAGGGGTAACAAGGCTAAGGCACGACAACGCAGGGCTAGGCAATGCACGGCAAGGCAAGCAAAGAGTAACGGAAGGTAAGGAAGGCAAGGGAAAGCAAGGGAAGGCAAGGGTAACGGAAGGAACGGAACGGCAAGGGGTAACAAGGCTAAGGCACGACAACGCAGGGCTAGGCAATGCACGGCAAGGCAAGGAAAGGGTAACGCAGGGGAAGGCACGGACAGGTGAGGCAAGGATAAGGCACGACAATGCAAGGCTAGGCAATGCACGGCAAGGCAAGGAAAGAGTAACGGAAGGAAAGGAAGGCAAGTCAAAGCCAGGAAAGGCAAGTGTAACAAAAGGCACGCCACGGCAAGGGGAAACAAGGCTAAGGCACGACAACGCACGGCTAGGCAATGCACGGCAAGGCAAGGAAAGGGTAACGCAAGGCACGGTGAGGCTAGGCAAGGCTAATGCACGACAACGCAAGGCTAGGCAATGCACGACAATGCAAGGAAAGCTTAAAGCAAAGGAAGGCACGGTCAGGCGAGATAAGGCTAAGGCACGACAACGCAAGGCTAGGCAATGCAGGGAAGGCAAGCAAAGAGTAACGGAAGGTAAGGAAGGCAAGGGAAAGCAAGGAAAGGCAATGGTAACGGAAGGAACGGCACGGCAAGGGGAAACAAGCCTAAGGCACGACAACGCACGCTAGGCAATGCACGGCAAGGCAAGGAAAGGGTAACGCATGGGAAAGCACGGTCAGGGGAGGCAAGGCTAAGGAACGACAACGCAAGGCTTGGCAATGCACGGAAGGCAAGCAAAGAGTAACGGAACGCAAGGAAGGCAAGGGAAAGCAAGGGAAGGCAAGGGTAACGGAAGGAACGGCACGGCAAGGGGTAACAAGGCTAAGGCACGGCAACGCAGGGCTAGGCAATGCCCGGCAAGGCAAGGAAAGGGTAACGCAGGGGAAGGCACGGTCAGGAGAGGCAAGGATAAGGCACGACAATGCAAGGCTAGGCAATGCACGGCAAGGCAAGGAAAGAGTAACGGAAGGAAAGGAAGGCAAGTCAAAGCCAGGAAAGGCAAGTGTAACAAAAGGCACGCCACTTCAAGGGGAAACAAGGCTAAGGCACGACAACGCACGGCTAGGCAATGCAGGGCAAGGCAAGGAAAGGGTAACGCAAGGCAAGGCACGGTGAGGCTAGGCAAGGCTAATGCACGACAACGCAAGGCTAGGCAATGCACGACAATGCAAGGAAAGCTTAAAGCAAAGGAAGGCACGGTCAGGCGAGATAAGGCTAAGGCACGACAACGCAAGGCTAGGCAATGCACGGAAGGCAAGCAAAGAGTAACGGAAGGTAAGGAAGGCAAGGGAAAGCAAGGAAAGGCAATGGTAACGGAAGGAACGGCACGGCAAGGGGAAACAAGCCTAAGGCACGACAACGCACGCTAGGCAATGCACGGCAAGGCAAGGAAAGGGTAACGCATGGGAAGGCACGGTCAGGGGAGGCAAGGCTAAGGCACGACAACGCAAGGCTTGGCAATGCACGGAAGGCAAGCAAAGAGTAACGGAAGGTAAGGAAGGCAAGGGAAAGCAAAGAAAGGCAAGTGTAACGGAAGGAACGGCACGGCAAGGGGAAACAAGGCTAAGGCACGACAACGCACGCTAGGCAATGCACGGCAAGGCAAGGAAAGGGTAACGCATGGGAAAGCACGGTCAGGCGAGGCAAGGCTAAGGAAAGCCAACGCAAGGCTAGGCAATGCACGGAAAGCAAGCAAGGAGTAACGGAATGCAAGGAAGGAAAGGGAAAGCAAGGGAAGGCAAGGGTAACGGAAGGAACGGCACGGCAAGGGGTAACAAGGCTAAGGCACGGCAACACACGGCTAGGAAATGCACGGCAAGGCAAGGAAGGGGTAACGCAAGGCAAGGCACGGTGAGGCTAGGCAAGGTTAATGCACGACAACGCAAGGCTAGGCAATGCACGACAATGCAAGGAAAGCTTAAAGCAAAGGAAGGCACGGTCAGGCGAGATAAGGCTAAGGCACGACAACGCAAGGCTAGGCAATGCACGGAAGGCAAGCAAAGAGTAACGGAAGGTAAGGAAGGCAAGGGAAAGGAAGGAAAGGCAAGTGTAACGGAAGGAACAGCACGGCAAGGGGAAACAAGGCTAAGGCACGACAACGCACGGCTAGGCAATGCACGGAAAGGCAAGGAAAGGGTAACGCATGGGAAAGCACGGTCAGGCGATGCAAGGCTAAGGCATGACAACGCAAGGCTAGGCAATGCACGGAAAGCAAGCAAAGAGTAACGGAACGCAAGGAAGGCAAGGGAAAGCAAGGGAAGGCAAGGGTAACGGAAGGAACGGCACGGCAAGGGGTAACAAGGCTAAGGCACGGCAACGCAGAGCTAGGCAATGCCCGGCAAGGCAAGGAAAGGGTAACGCAGGGGAAGGCACGGTCAGGTGAGGCAAGGATAAGGCACGACAATGCAAGGCTAGGCAATGCACGGCAAGGCAAGGAAAGAGTAACGGAAGGAAAGGAAGGCAAGTCAAAGCCAGGAAAGGCAAGTGTAACAAAAGGCACGCCACGGCAAGGGGAAACAAGGCTAAGGCACGACAACGCACGGCTAGGCAATGCAGGGCAAGGCAAGGAAAGGGTAACGCAAGGCAAGGCACGGTGAGGCTAGGCAAGGCTAATGCACGACAACGCAAGGCTAGGCAATGCACGACAATGCAAGGAAAGCTTAAAGCAAAGGAAGGCACGGTCAGGCGAGATAAGGCTAAGGCACGACAACGCGAGGCTAGGCAATGCACGGAAGGCAAGCAAAGAGTAACGGAAGGTAAGGAAGGCAAGGGAAAGCAAAGAAAGGCAAGTGTAACGGAAGGAACGGCACGGCAAGGGGAAACAAGGCTAAGGCACGACAACTCACGCTAGGCAATGCACGGCAAGGCAAGGAAAGGGTAACGCATGGGAAAGCACGGTCAGGCGAGGCAAGCCTAAGGCATGACAACGCAAGGCTAGGCAATGCACGGAAAGCAAGCAAAGAGTAACGGAACGCAAGGAAGGCAAGGGAAAGAAAGGGGAGGCAAGGGTAACGGAAGGAACGGCACGGCAAGGGGTAGCAAGGCTAAGCCACGGCAACGCAGGGCTAGGCAATGCCCGGCAAGGCAAGGAAAGGGTAACGCAGGGGAAGGCACGGTTAGGTGAGGCAAGGATAAGGCACGACAATGCAAGGCTAGGCAATGCACGGCAAGGCAAGGAAAGAGTAACGGAAGGAAAGGAAGGCAAGTCAAAGCCAGGAAAGGCAAGTGTAACAAAAGGCACGCCACGGCAAGGGGAAACAAGGCTAAGGCACGACAACGCACGGCTAGGCAATGCACGGCAAGGCAAGGAAAGGGTAACGCAAGGCAAGGCACGGTGAGGCTAGGCAAGGATAATGCACGACAACGCAAGGCTAGGCAATGCACGACAATGCAAGGAAAGCTTAAAGCAAAGGAAGGCACGGTCAGGCGAGATAAGGCTAAGGCACGACAACGCAAGGCTAGGCAATGCACGGAAGGCAAGCAAAGAGTAACGGAAGGTAAGGAAGGCAAGGAAAAGCAAGGAAAGGCAAGGGTAACGGAAGGAACTGCACGGCAAGGGGAAACAAGGCTAAGGCACGGCAACGCAGGCTGGGCAATGCACGGCAAGGCAAGGAAAGGGTAACGCATGGGAAAGCACGGTCAGGGGAGGCAAGGCTAAGGCACGACAACGCTAGGCTTGGCAATGCACGGAAGGCAAGCAAAGAGTAACGGAAGGTAAGGAAGGCAAGGGAAAGGAAGGAAAGGCAAGTGTAACGGAAGGAACGGCACGGCAAGGGGAAACAAGGCTAAGGCACGACAACGCACGGCTAGGCAATGCACGGAAAGGCAAGGAAAGGGTAACGCATGGGAAAGCACGGTCAGGCGATGCAAGGCTAAGGCATGACAACGCAAGGCTAGGCAATGCACGGAAAGCAAGCAAAGAGTAACGGAACGCAAGGAAGGCAAGGGAAAGCAAGGGAAGGCAAGGGTAACGGAAGGAACGGCACGGCAAGGGGTAACAAGGCTAAGGCACGGCAACGCAGGGCTAGGCAATGCCCGGCAAGGCAAGGAAAGGGTAACGCAGGGGAAGACACGGTCAGGTGAGGCAAGGATAAGGCACAACAATGCAAGGCTAGGCAATGCACGGCAAGGCAAGGAAAGAGTAACGGAAGGAAAGGAAGGCAAGTCAAAGCCAGGAAAGGCAAGTGTAACAAAAGGCACGCCACGGCAAGGGGAAACAAGGCTAAGGCACGACAACGCACGGCTAGGCAATGCCCGGCAAGGCAAGGAAAGGGTAACGCAGGGGAAGACACGGTCAGGCGAGGCAAGGCTAAGGCACGACAACCCAAGGCTAGGCAATGCACGAAAGGCAAGCAAAGAAAAATGGAAGGTAAGGAAGGAAAGGGAAAGCAAAGAAAGGCAAGTGTAACGGAAGGAACGGCACGGCAAGGGGAAACAAGGCTAAGGCAGGACAACGCACGGCTAGGCAATGCACGGCAAGGCAAGCAAAGGGTAACGCAAGGCAAGGCACGGTGAGGCTAGGCAAGGCTAATGCACGGAAACGCAATGCTAGGCAATGCACGACAATGCAAGGAAAGCTTAAAGCAAAGGAAGGCAAGGTCAGGCGAGATAAGGCAAAGGCACGACAACGCAAGGCTAGGCAATGCACGGAAGGCAAGCAAAGAGTAACGGAAGGTAAGGAAGGCAAGGAAAAGCAAGGAAAGGCAAGGGTAACGGAAGGAACGGCACGGCAAGGGGGAACAAGTCTAAGGCACGACACCGAACGCTAGGCAATGAACGGCAAGGCAAGGAAAGGGTAACGCATGGGAAAGCACGGTCAGGCGAGGCAAGGCTAAGGCACGACAACGCAAGGCTAGGCAATGCACGGAAGGCAAGCAAAGAGTAACGGAAGGTAAGGAAGGCAAGGGAAAGCAAGGAAAGGCAAGTGTAACGGAAGGAACGGCACGGCAAGGGGAAACAAGGCTAAGGCACGACAACGCACGCTAGGCAATGCACGGCAAGGCAAGGAAAGGGTAACGCATGGGAAAGCACGGTCAGGCGAGGCAAGGCTAAGGCATGACAACGCAAGGCTAGGCAATGCACGGAAAGCAAGCAAAGAGTAACGGAACGCAAGGAAGGCAAGGGAAAGCAAGGGAAGGCAAGGGTAACGGAAGGAACGGCACGGCAAGGGGTAAGAAGGCTAAGGCACGACAACGCAGGGCTAGGCAATGCACGGCAAGGCAAGGAAAGGGTAACGCAAGGCAAGGCACGGTGAGGCTAGGCAAGGCTAATGCACGACAACGCAAGGCTAGGCAATGCACGGAAGGCAAGCAAAGAGTAACGGAAGGTAAGGAAGGCAAGGGAAAGCAAAGAAAGGCAAGTGTAACGGAAGGAACGGCACGGCAAGGGGAAACAAGGCTAAGGCACGACAACGCACGCTAGGCAATGCACGGCAAGGCAAGGAAAGGTTAACGCATGGGAAAGCACGGTCAGGCGAGGCAAGCCTAAGGCATGACAACGCAAGGCTAGGCAATGCACGGAAAGCAAGCAAAGAGTAACGGAACGCAAGGAAAGCAAGGGAAAGCAAGGGAAGGCAAGGGTAACGGAAGGAACGGCACGGCAAGGGGTAACAAGGCTAAGGCACGACAACGCACGCTAGGCAATGCACGGCAAGGCAAGGAAAGGGTAACGCACGGCAAGGCACGGTGAGGCTAGGCAAGGCTAATGCACGACAACGCAAGGCTAGGCAATGCACGACAATGCAAGGAAACCTTAAAGCAAAGGAAGGCACGGTCAGGCGAGATAAGGCTAAGGCACGACAACGCAAGGCTAGGCAATGCAGGGAAGGGAAGCAAAGAGTAACGGAAGGTAAGCAAGGCAAGGAAAAGCAAGGAAAGGCAAGGGTAACGGAAGGAACTGCACGGCAAGGGGAAACAAGGCTAAGGCACGGCAACGCAGGCTGGGCAATGCACGGCAAGGCAAGTAAAGGGTAACGCAGGGGAAAGCACGTTCAGGCGAGGCAAGGCTAAGGCACGACAACGCAAGGCTAGGCAATGCACGGAAGGCAAGCAAAGAGTAACGGAAGTTAAGGAAGGCAAGGGAAAGCAAAGAAAGGCAAGTGTAACGGAAGGAACTGCACGGCAAGGGGAAACAAGGCTAAGGCACGACAACGCACGGCTAGGCAATGCACGGCAAGGCAAGCAAAGGGTAACGCAAGGCAAGGCACGGTGAGGCTAGACAAGGCTAATGCACGAAAACGCAAGGCTAGGCAATGCACGACAATGCAAGGAAAGCTTAAAGCAAAGGAAGGCAAGGTCAGGCGAGATAAGGCAAAGGCACGACAACGCAAGGCTAGGCAATTCAGGGAAGGCAAGCAAAGAGTAACGGAAGGTAAGCAAGGCAAGGAAAAGCAAGGAAAGGCAAGGGTAACGGAAGGAACGGCACGGCAAGGGGGAACAAGTCTCAGGCACGACACCGAACGCTAGGCAATGAACGGCAAGGCAAGGAAAGGGTAACGCATGGGAAAGCACGGTCAGGCGAGGCAAGGCTAAGGCACGACAACGCAAGGCTAGGCAATGCACGGAAGGCAAGGAAAGAGTAACGGAAGGTAAGGAAGGCAAGGGAAAGCAAGGAAAGGCAAGTGTAACGGAAGGAACGGCACGGCACGGGGAAACAAGGCTAAGGCACGACAACGCACGCTAGGCAATGCACGGCAAGGCAAGGAAAGGGTAACGCATGGGAAAGCACGGTCAGGCGAGGCAAGGCTAAGGCATGACAACGCAAGGCTAGGCAATGCACGGAAAGCAAGCAAAGAGTAACGGAACGCAAGGAAGGCAAGGGAAAGCAAGGGAAGGCAAGGGTAACGGAAGGAACGGCACGGCAAGGGGTAACAAGGCTAAGGCACGACAACGCAGGGCTAGGCAATGCACGGCAAGGCAAGCAAAGAGTAACGGAAGGAAAGGAAGGCAAGGCAAAGCCAGGCAAGGCAAGTGTAACAAAAGGCACGCAACGGCAAGGGGAAACAAGGCTAAGGCACGACAACACACGGGAAGGAAATGCACGGCAAGGCAAGGAAAGGGTAACGCAAGGCAAGGCACGGTGAGGCAAGGCAAGGCTAATGCACGGCAACGCAAGGCTAGGCAATGCACGACAATGCAAGGAAAGCTTAAAGCAAAGGAAGGCAAGGTCAGGCGAGATAAGGCTAAGGCGCGACAACGCAAGGCTAGGCAATGCAGGGAAGGCAAGCAAAGAGTAACGGAAGGTAAGGAAGGCAAGGGAAAGCAAGGAAAGGCAATGGTAACGGAAGGAACGGCACGGCAAGGGGAAACAAGTCTAAGGCACGACAACGCACGCTAGGCAATGCACGGCAAGACAAGGAAAGGGTAACGCATGGGAAAGCACGGTCAGGGGAGGCAAGGCTAAGGCACGACAACGCAAGGCTTGGCAATGCACGGAAGGCAAGCAAAGAGTAACGGAAGGTAAGGAAGGCAAGGGAAAGCAAAGAAAGGCAAGTGTAACGGAAGGAACGGCACGGCAAGGGGAAACAAGGCTAAGGCACGACAACGCACGCTAGGCAATGCACGGCAAGGCAAGGAAAGGGTAACGCATGGGAAAGCACGGTCAGGCGAGGCAAGGCTAAGGAAAGCCAACGCAAGGCTAGGCAATGCACGGAAAGCAAGCAAGGAGTAACGGAATGCAAGGAAGGAAAGGGAAAGCAAGGGAAGGCAAGGGTAACGGAAGGAACGGCACGGCAAGGGGTAACAAGGCTAAGGCACGGCAACGCAGGGCTAGGCAATGCCCGGCAAGGCAAGGAAAGGCTAACGCAGGGGAAGGCACGGTCAGGTGAGGCAAGGATAAGGCACGACAATGCAAGGCTAGGCAATGCACGGCAAGGCAAGGAAAGAGTAACGGAAGGAAAGGAAGGCAAGTCAAAGCCAGGAAAGGCAAGTGTAACAAAAGGCACGCCACGGCAAGGGGAAACAAGGCTAAGGCACGACAACGCACGGCTAGGCAATGCATGGCAAGGCAAGGAAAGGGTAACGCAAGGCAAGGCACGGTGAGGCTAGGCAAGGCTAATGCACGACAACGCAAGGCTAGGCAATGCACGACAATGCAAGGAAACTTAAAGCAAAGGAAGGCAAGGGCAGGCGAGATAAGGCTAAGGCACGACAAGGCACGGCTAGGAAATTGAGGGAAGGCAAGCAAAGGGTAACGGAAGGTAAGCAAGGCAAGGAAAAGGAAGGAAAGGCCAGGGCAACGGAAGGAACGGGACGGCAAGGGGAAACAAGTCTAAGGCACGACACCGAACGCTAGGCAATGAACGGCAAGGCAAGGAAAGGGTAACGCATTTGAAAGCACGGTCAGGCGAGGCAACGCTAAGGCACGACAAGGCAAGGCTAGGCAATGCACGGAAGGCAAGCAAAGAGTAACGGAAGGTAAGGAAGGCAAGGGAAAGGAAGGAAAGGCAAGTGTAACGGAAGGAACGGCACGGCAAGGGGAAACAAGGCTAAGGCACGACAACGCACGGCTAGGCAATGCACGGCAAGGCAAGGAAAGGGTAACGCAAGGCAAGGCACGGTGAGGCTAGGCAAGGCTAATGCACGACAACGCAAGGCTAGGCAATGCACGACAATACAAGGAAAGCTTAAAGCAAAGGAAGGCACGGTCAGGCGAGATAAGGCTAAGGCACGACAACGCAAGGCTAGGCAATGCACGGAAGGCAAGCAAAGAGTAACGGAAGGTAAGGAAGGCAAGGGAAAGCAAGGAAAGGCAATGGTAACGGAAGGAACGGCACAGCAAGGGGAAACAAGTCTAAGGCACGACACCGAACGCTAGGCAATGCACGGCAAGGCAAGGAAAGGGTAACGCATGGGAAAGCACGGTCAGGCGAGGCAAGCCTAAGGCATGACAACGCAAGGCTAGGCAATGCACGGAAAGCAAGCAAAGAGTAACGGAACGCAAGGAAGGCAAGGGAAAGCAAGGGAAGGCAAGGGTAACGGAAGGAACGGCACGGCAAGGGGTAACAAGGCTAAGGCACGGCAACGCAGGGCTAGGCAATGCCCGGCAAGGCAAGGAAAGGGTAACGCAGGGGAAGGCACGGTCAGGTGAGGCAAGGATAAGGCACGACAATGCAAGGCTAGGCAATGCACGGCAAGGCAAGGAAAGAGTAACGGAAGGAAAGGAAGGCAAGTCAAAGCCAGGAAAGGCAAGTGTAAGAAAAGGCACGCCACGGCAAGGGGAAACAAGGCTAAGGCACGACAACGCACGGCTAGGCAATGTACGGCAAGGCAAGGAAAGGGTAACGCAAGGCAAGGCACGGTGAGGCTAGGCAAGGCTAATGCACGACAACGCAAGGCTAGGCAATGCACGACAATGCAAGGAAAGCTTAAAGCAAAGGAAGGCACGGTCAGGCGAGATAAGGCTAAGGCACGACAACGCAAGGCTAGGCAATGCAGGGAACGGAAGCAAAGAGTAACGGAAGGTAAGCAAGGCAAGGAAAAGCAAGGAAAGGCAAGGGTAACGGAAGGAACTGCACGGCAAGGGGAAACAAGGCTAAGGCACGGCAACGCAGGCTGGGCAATGCACGGCAAGGCAAGGAAAGGGTAACGCATGGGAAAGCACGTTCAGGCGAGGCAAGGCTAAGGCACGACAACGCAAGGCTAGGCAATGCACGGAATGCAAGCAAAGAGTAACGGAAGGTAAGGAAGGCAAGGGAAAGCAAAGAAAGGCAAGTGTAACGGAAGGAACTGCACGGCAAGGGGAAACAAGGCTAAGGCACGACAACGGACGTCTAGGCAATGCACGGCAAGGCAAGCAAAGGGTAACGCAAGGCAAGGCACGGTGAGGCTAGGCAACGCAAATGCACGGAAACGCAATGCTAGGCAATGCACGACAATGCAAGGAAAGCTTAAAGCAAAGGAAGGCAAGGTCAGGCGAGATAAGGCAAAGGCACGACAACGCAAGGCTAGGCAATTCAGGGAAGGCAAGCAAAGAGTAACGGAAGGTAAGGAAGGCAAGGAAAAGCAAGGAAAGGCAAGGGTAACGGAAGGAACGGCACGGCAAGGGGGAACAAGTCTAAGGCACGACACCGAACGCTAGGCAATGAACGGCAAGGCAAGGAAAGGGTAACGCATGGGAAAGCACGGTCAGGCGAGGCAAGGCTAAGGCACGACAACGCAAGGCTAGGCAATGCACGGAAGGCAAGCAAAGAGTAACGGAAGGTAAGGAAGGCAAGGGAAAGCAAGGAAAGGCAAGTGTAACGGAAGGAACGGCACGGCAAGGGGAAACAAGGCTAAGGCACGACAACGCACGCTAGGCAATGCACGGCAAGGCAAGGAAAGGGTAACGCATGGGAAAGCACGGTCAGGCGAGGCAAGGCTAAGGCATGACAACGCAAGGCTAGGCAATGCACGGAAAGCAAGCAAAGAGTAACGGAACGCAAGGAAGGCAAGGGAAAGCAAGGGAAGGCAAGGGTAACGGAAGGAACGGCACGGCAAGGGGTAAGAAGGCTAAGGCACGACAACGCAGGGCTAGGCAATGCACGGCAAGGCAAGGAAAGGGTAACGCAAGGCAAGGCACGGTGAGGCTAGGCAAGGCTAATGCACGACGGCTAGGCAATGCACGGAAAGCAAGCAAAGAGTAACGGAAGGTAAGGAAGGCAAGGGAAAGCAAAGAAAGGCAAGTGTAACGGAAGGAACGGCACGGCAAGGGGAAACAAGGCTAAGGCACGACAACGCACGCTAGGCAATGCACGGCAAGGCAAGGAAAGGGTAACGCATGGGAAAGCACGGTCAGGCGAGGCAAGCCTAAGGCATGACAACGCAAGGCTAGGCAATGCACGGAAAGCAAGCAAAGAGTAACGGAACGCAAGGAAAGCAAGGGAAAGCAAGGGAAGGCAAGGGTAACGGAAGGAACGGCACGGCAAGGGGTAACAAGGCTAAGGCACGACAACGCACGCTAGGCAATGCACGGCAAGGCAAGGAAAGGGTAACGCACGGCAAGGCACGATGAGGCTAGGCAAGGCTAATGCACGACAACGCAAGGCTAGGCAATGCACGACAATGCAAGGAAACCTTAAAGCAAAGGAAGGCACGGTCAGGCGAGATAAGGCTAAGGCACGACAACGCAAGGCTAGGCAATGCAGGGAAGGGAAGCAAAGAGTAACGGAAGGTAAGCAAGGCAAGGAAAAGCAAGGAAAGGCAAGGGTAACGGAAGGAACTGCACGGCAAGGGGAAACAAGGCTAAGGCACGGCAACGCAGGCTGGGCAATGCACGGCAAGGCAAGTAAAGGGTAACGCAGGGGAAAGCACGTTCAGGCGAGGCAAGGCTAAGGCACGACAACGCAAGGCTAGGCAATGCACGGAAGGCAAGCAAAGAGTAACGGAAGTTAAGGAAGGCAAGGGAAAGCAAAGAAAGGCAAGTGTAACGGAAGGAACTGCACGGCAAGGGGAAACAAGGCTAAGGCACGACAACGCACGGCTAGGCAATGCACGGCAAGGCAAGCAAAGGGTAACGCAAGGCAAGGCACGGTGAGGCTAGACAAGGCTAATGCACGAAAACGCAAGGCTAGGCAATGCACGACAATGCAAGGAAAGCTTAAAGCAAAGGAAGGCAAGGTCAGGCGAGATAAGGCAAAGGCACGACAACGCAAGGCTAGGCAATTCAGGGAAGGCAAGCAAAGAGTAACGGAAGGTAAGCAAGGCAAGGAAAAGCAAGGAAAGGCAAGGGTAACGGAAGGAACGGCACGGCAAGGGGGAACAAGTCTCAGGCACGACACCGAACGCTAGGCAATGAACGGCAAGGCAAGGAAAGGGTAACGCATGGGAAAGCACGGTCAGGCGAGGCAAGGCTAAGGCACGACAACGCAAGGCTAGGCAATGCACGGAAGGCAAGGAAAGAATAACGGAAGGTAAGGAAGGCAAGGGAAAGCAGGGAAAGGCAAGTGTAACGGAAGGAACGGCACGGCACGGGGAAACAAGGCTAAGGCACGACAACGCACGCTAGGCAATGCACGGCAAGGCAAGGAAAGGGTAACGCATGGGAAAGCACGGTCAGGCGAGGCAAGGCTAAGGCATGACAACGCAAGGCTAGGCAATGCACGGAAAGCAAGCAAAGAGTAACGGAACGCAAGGAAGGCAAGGGAAAGCAAGGGAAGGCAAGGGTAACGGAAGGAACGGCACGGCAAGGGGTAACAAGGCTAAGGCACGACAACGCAGGGCTAGGCAATGCACGGCAAGGCAAGCAAAGAGTAACGGAAGGAAAGGAAGGCAAGGCAAAGCCAGGCAAGGCAAGTGTAACAAAAGGCACGCAACGGCAAGGGGAAACAAGGCTAAGGCACGACAACACACGGGAAGGAAATGCACGGCAAGGCAAGGAAAGGGTAACGCAAGGCAAGGCACGGTGAGGCAAGGCAAGGCTAATGCACGGCAACGCAAGGCTAGGCAATGCACGACAATGCAAGGAAAGCTTAAAGCAAAGGAAGGCAAGGTCAGGCGAGATAAGGCTAAGGCGCGACAACGCAAGGCTAGGCAATGCAGGGAAGGCAAGCAAAGAGTAACGGAAGGTAAGGAAGGCAAGGGAAAGCAAGGAAAGGCAATGGTAACGGAAGGAACGGCACGGCAAGGGGAAACAAGTCTAAGGCACGACAACGCACGCTAGGCAATGCACGGCAAGACAAGGAAAGGGTAACGCATGGGAAAGCACGGTCAGGGGAGGCAAGGCTAAGGCACGACAACGCAAGGCTTGGCAATGCACGGAAGGCAAGCAAAGAGTAACGGAAGGTAAGGAAGGCAAGGGAAAGCAAAGAAAGGCAAGTGTAACGGAAGGAACGGCACGGCAAGGGGAAACAAGGCTAAGGCACGACAACGCACGCTAGGCAATGCACGGCAAGGCAAGGAAAGGGTAACGCATGGGAAAGCACGGTCAGGCGAGGCAAGGCTAAGGAAAGCCAACGCAAGGCTAGGCAATGCACGGAAAGCAAGCAAGGAGTAACGGAATGCAAGGAAGGAAAGGGAAAGCAAGGGAAGGCAAGGGTAACGGAAGGAACGGCACGGCAAGGGGTAACAAGGCTAAGGCACGGCAACGCAGGGCTAGGCAATGCCCGGCAAGGCAAGGAAAGGCTAACGCAGGGGAAGGCACGGTCAGGTGAGGCAAGGATAAGGCACGACAATGCAAGGCTAGGCAATGCACGGCAAGGCAAGGAAAGAGTAACGGAAGGAAAGGAAGGCAAGTCAAAGCCAGGAAAGGCAAGTGTAACAAAAGGCACGCCACGGCAAGGGGAAACAAGGCTAAGGCACGACAACGCACGGCTAGGCAATGCATGGCAAGGCAAGGAAAGGGTAACGCAAGGCAAGGCACGGTGAGGCTAGGCAAGGCTAATGCACGACAACGCAAGGCTAGGCAATGCACGACAATGCAAGGAAACTTAAAGCAAAGGAAGGCAAGGGCAGGCGAGATAAGGCTAAGGCACGACAAGGCACGGCTAGGAAATTGAGGGAAGGCAAGCAAAGGGTAACGGAAGGTAAGCAAGGCAAGGAAAAGGAAGGAAAGGCCAGGGCAACGGAAGGAACGGGACGGCAAGGGGAAACAAGTCTAAGGCACGACACCGAACGCTAGGCAATGAACGGCAAGGCAAGGAAAGGGTAACGCATTTGAAAGCACGGTCAGGCGAGGCAACGCTAAGGCACGACAACGCAAGGCTAGGCAATGCACGGAAGGCAAGCAAAGAGTAACGGAAGGTAAGGAAGGCAAGGGAAAGGAAGGAAAGGCAAGTGTAACGGAAGGAACGGCACGGCAAGGGGAAACAAGGCTAAGGCACGACAACGCACGGCTAGGCAATGCACGGCAAGGCAAGGAAAGGGTAACGCAAGGCAAGGCACGGTGAGGCTAGGCAAGGCTAATGCACGACAACGCAAGGCTAGGCAATGCACGACAATGCAAGGAAAGCTTAAAGCAAAGGAAGGCACGGTCAGGCGAGATAAGGCTAAGGCACGACAACGCAAGGCTAGGCAATGCACGGAAGGCAAGCAAAGAGTAACGGAAGGTAAGGAAGGCAAGGGAAAGCAAGGAAAGGCAATGGTAACGGAAGGAACGGCACAGCAAGGGGAAACAAGTCTAAGGCACGACACCGAACGCTAGGCAATGCACGGCAAGGCAAGGAAAGGGTAACGCATGGGAAAGCACGGTCAGGCGAGGCAAGCCTAAGGCATGACAACGCAAGGCTAGGCAATGCACGGAAAGCAAGCAAAGAGTAACGGAACGCAAGGAAGGCAAGGGAAAGCAAGGGAAGGCAAGGGTAACGGAAGGAACGGCACGGCAAGGGGTAACAAGGCTAAGGCACGGCAACGCAGGGCTAGGCAATGCCCGGCAAGGCAAGGAAAGGGTAACGCAGGGGAAGGCACGGTCAGGTGAGGCAAGGATAAGGCACGACAATGCAAGGCTAGGCAATGCACGGCAAGGCAAGGAAAGAGTAACGGAAGGAAAGGAAGGCAAGTCAAAGCCAGGAAAGGCAAGTGTAAGAAAAGGCACGCCACGGCAAGGGGAAACAAGGCTAAGGCACGACAACGCACGGCTAGGCAATGTACGGCAAGGCAAGGAAAGGGTAACGCAAGGCAAGGCACGGTGAGGCTAGGCAAGGCTAATGCACGACAACGCAAGGCTAGGCAATGCACGACAATGCAAGGAAAGCTTAAAGCAAAGGAAGGCACGGTCAGGCGAGATAAGGCTAAGGCACGACAACGCAAGGCTAGGCAATGCAGGGAACGGAAGCAAAGAGTAACGGAAGGTAAGCAAGGCAAGGAAAAGCAAGGAAAGGCAAGGGTAACGGAAGGAACTGCACGGCAAGGGGAAACAAGGCTAAGGCACGACACCGAACGCTAGGCAATGAACGGCAAGGCAAGGAAAGTGTAACGCATGGGAAAGCACGGTCAGGCGAGGCAAGGCTAAGGCACGACAACGCAAAGGTAGGCAATGCACGGAAGGCAAGGAAAGAGTAACGGAAGGTAAGGAAGGCAAGGGAAAGCAAGGGAAGGCAAGTGTAACGGAAGGAACGGCACGGCAAGGGGAAACAAGGCTAAGGCACGACAACGCACGCTAGGAAATGCACGGCAAGGCTAGGAAAGGGTAACGCAAGGCAAGTCACGGTGAGGCTAGGCAAGGCTAATGCACGACAACGCAAGGCTAGGCAATGCACAACAATGCAAGGAAAGCTTAAAGCAAAGGAAGGCACGGTCAGGCGAGATAAGGCTAAGGCACGACAACGCAAGGCTAGGCAATGCAGGGAAGGGAAGCAAAGAGTAACGGAAGGTAAGCAAGGCAAGGAAAAGCAAGGAAAGGCAAGGGTAACGGAAGGAACGGCACGGCAAGGGGGAACAAGTCTCAGGCACGACACCGAACGCTAGGCAATGAACGGCAAGGCAAGGAAAGGGTAACGCATGGGAAAGCACGGTCAGGCGAGGCAAGGCTAAGGCACGACAACGCAAGGCTAGGCAATGCACGGAAGGCAAGGAAAGAGTAACGGAAGGTATGGAAGGCAAGGGAAAGCAAGGAAAGGCAAGTGTAACGGAAGGAACGGCACGGCACGGGGAAACAAGGCTAAGGCACGACAACGCACGCTAGGCAATGCACGGCAAGGCAAGGAAAGGGTAACGCATGGGAAAGCACGGTCAGGCGAGGCAAGGCTAAGGCACGACAACCCAAGGCTAGGCAATGCACGAAAGGCAAGCAAAGAGAAATGGAAGGTGAGGAAGGAAAGGGAAAGCAAAGAAAGGCAAGTGTAACGGAAGGAACCGCACGGCAAGGGGAAACAAGGCTAAGGCAGGACAACGCACGGCTAGGCAATGCACGGCAAGGCAAGCAAAGGGTAACGCAAGGCAAGGCACGGTGAGGCTAGGCAAGGCTAATGCACGGAAACGCAATGCTAGGCAATGCACGACAATGCAAGGAAAGCTTAAAGCAAAGGAAGGCAAGGTCAGGCGAGATAAGGCAAAGGCACGACAACGCAAGGCTAGGCAATTCAGGGAAGGCAAGCAAAGAGTAACGGAAGGTAAGGAAGGCAAGGAAAAGCAAGGAAAGGCAAGGGTAACGGAAGGAACGGCACGGCAAGGGGGAACAAGTCTAAGGAACGACACCGAACGCTAGGCAATGAACGGCAAGGCAAGGAAAGGGTAACGCATGGGAAAGCACGGTCAGGCGAGGCAAGGCTAAGGCACGACAACGCAAGGCTAGGCAATGCACGGAAGGCAAGCAAAGAGTAACGGAAGGTAAGGAAGGCAAGGGAAAGCAAGGAAAGGCAAGTGTAACGGAAGGAACGGCACGGCAAGGGGAAACAAGGCTAAGGCACGACAACGCACGCTAGGCAATGCACGGCAAGGCAAGGAAAGGGTAACGCATGGGAAAGCACGGTCAGGCGAGGCAAGGCTAAGGCATGACAACGCAAGGCTAGGCAATGCACGGAAAGCAAGCAAAGAGTAACGGAACGCAAGGAAGGCAAGGGAAAGCAAGGGAAGGCAAGGGTAACGGAAGGAACGGCACGGCAAGGGGTAAGAAGGCTAAGGCACGACAACGCAGGGCTAGGCAATGCACGGCAAGGCAAGGAAAGGGTAACGCAAGGCAAGGCACGGTGAGGCTAGGCAAGGCTAATGCACGACAACGCAAGGCTAGGCAA
The DNA here is from genome assembly GCF_037893015.1 of Macrotis lagotis. Classification (NCBI taxonomy): domain Eukaryota; kingdom Metazoa; phylum Chordata; class Mammalia; order Peramelemorphia; family Peramelidae; genus Macrotis; species Macrotis lagotis. The sequence continues at coordinate 33,814 of NW_027422499.1, read as the reverse complement.
TGCACGGAAGGCAAGCAAAGAGTAACGGAAGGTAAGGAAGGCAAGGGAAAGCAAAGAAAGGCAAGTGTAACGGAAGGAACGGCACGGCAAGGGGAAACAAGGCTAAGGCACGACAACGCACGCTAGGCAATGCACGGCAAGGCAAGGAAAGGGTAACGCATGGGAAAGCACGGTCAGGCGAGGCAAGCCTAAGGCATGACAACGCAAGGCTAGGCAATGCACGGAAAGCAAGCAAAGAGTAACGGAACGCAAGGAAAGCAAGGGAAAGCAAGGGAAGGCAAGGGTAACGGAAGGAACGGCACGGCAAGGGGTAACAAGGCTAAGGCACGACAACGCACGCTAGGCAATGCACGGCAAGGCAAGGAAAGGGTAACGCACGGCAAGGCACGGTGAGGCTAGGCAAGGCTAATGCACGACAACGCAAGGCTAGGCAATGCACGACAATGCAAGGAAACCTTAAAGCAAAGGAAGGCACGGTCAGGCGAGATAAGGCTAAGGCACGACAACGCAAGGCTAGGCAATGCAGGGAAGGGAAGCAAAGAGTAACGGAAGGTAAGCAAGGCAAGGAAAAGCAAGGAAAGGCAAGGGTAACGGAAGGAACTGCACGGCAAGGGGAAACAAGGCTAAGGCACGGCAACGCAGGCCGGGCAATGCACGGCAAGGCAAGTAAAGGGTAACGCATGGGAAAGCACGTTCAGGCGAGGCAAGGCTAAGGCACGACAACGCAAGGCTAGGCAATGCACGGAAGGCAAGCAAAGAGTAACGGAAGGTAAGGAAGGCAAGGGAAAGCAAAGAAAGGCAAGTGTAACGGAAGGAACTGCACGGCAAGGGGAAACAAGGCTAAGGCACGACAACGCACGGCTAGGCAATGCACGGCAAGGCAAGCAAAGGGTAACGCAAGGCAAGGCACGGTGAGGCTAGACAAGGCTAATGCACGAAAACGCAAGGCTAGGCAATGCACGACAATGCAAGGAAAGCTTAAAGCAAAGGAAGGCAAGGTCAGGCGAGATAAGGCAAAGGCACGACAACGCAAGGCTAGGCAATTCAGGGAAGGCAAGCAAAGAGTAACGGAAGGTAAGCAAGGCAAGGAAAAGCAAGGAAAGGCAAGGGTAACGGAAGGAACGGCACGGCAAGGGGGAACAAGTCTCAGGCACGACACCGAACGCTAGGCAATGAACGGCAAGGCAAGGAAAGGGTAACGCATGGGAAAGCACGGTCAGGCGATGCAAGGCTAAGGCATGACAACGCATGGCTAGGCAATGCACGGAAAGCAAGCAAAGAGTAACGGAACGCAAGGAAGGCAAGGGAAAGCAAGGGAAGGCAAGGCTAAAGGAAGGAACGGCACGGCAAGGGGTAACAAGGCTAAGGCACGGCAACGCAGGGCTAGGCAATGCACGGCAAGGCAAGGAAAGGGTAACGCAGGGGAAGGCACGGTCAGGTGAGGCAAGGATAAGGCACGACAATGCAAGGCTAGGCAATGCACGGCAAGGCAAGGAAAGAGTAACGGAAGGAAAGGAAGGCAAGTCAAAGCCAGGAAAGGCAAGTGTAACAAAAGGCACGTCACGGCAAGGGGAAACAAGGCTAAGGCACGACAACGCACGCTAGGCAATGCACGGCAAGGGAAGGAAAGGGTAACGCATGGGAAAGAACGGTCAGGGGAGGCAAGCCTAAGGCATGACAACGCAAGGCTAGGCAATGCACGGAAAGCAAGCAAAGAGTAACGGAACGCAAGGAAGGCAAGGGAAAGCAAGGGAAGGCAAGGGTAACGGAAGGAACGGCACGGCAAGGGGTAACAAGGCTAAGGCACGACAACACACGGCTAGGAAATGCACGGCAAGGCAAGGAAAGGGTAACGCAAGGCAAGGCACGGTGAGGCTAGGCAAGGTTAATGCACGACAACGCAAGGCTAGGCAATGCACGACAATGCAAGGAAAGCTTAAAGCAAAGGAAGGCACGGTGAGTCGAGATAAGGCTAAGGCACGACAACACAAGGCTAGGCAATGTACGGAAGACAAGCAAAGAGTAACGGAAGGTAAGGAAGGCAAAGGAAAGCAAGGAAAGTCAATGGAAACGGAAGGAACGGCACGGCAAGGGGAAACAAGGCTAAGGCACGACAACGCACGCTAGGCAATGCACGGCAAGGCAAGGAAAGTGTAACGCATGGGAAAGCACGGTCAGGCGAGGCAAGGCTAAGGCATGACAACGCAAGGCTAGGCAATGCACGGAAAGGAAGCAAAGAGTAACGGAACGCAAGGAAGGCAAGGGAAAGCAAGGGAAGGCAAGGGTAACGGAAGGAACGGCACGGCAAGGGGTAACAAGGCTAAGGCACGACAACGCAGGGCTAGGCAATGCACGGAAGGCAAGCAAAGAGTAACGGAAGGTAAGGAAGGCAAGGGAAAGCAAGGAAAGGCAAGTGTAACGGAAGGAACGGCACGGCAAGGGGAAACAAGGCTAAGGCACGACAACGCAAGGCTAGGCAATGCACGGCAAGGCAAGCAAAGAGTAACGCAAGGCAAGGCCCGGTGAGGCTAGGCAAGGCTAATGCACGGAAACGCAATGCTAGGCAATGCACGACAATGCAAGGAAAGCTTAAAGCAAAGGAAGGCAAGGTCAGGCGAGATAAGGCAAAGGCACGACAACGCAAGGCTAGGCAATTCAGGGAAGGCAAGCAAAGAGTAACGGAAGGTAAGGAAGGCAAGGGAAAGCAAGGAAAGCAATGGTAACGGAAGGAATGGCACGGCAAGGGGAAACAAGTCTAAGGCACGACAACGCACGCTAGGCAATGCACGGCAAGGCAAGGAAAGGGTAACGCATGTGAAAGCACGGTCAGGGGAGGCAAGGCTAAGGCACGACAACGCAAGGCTTGGCAATGCACGGAAGGCAAGCAAAGAGTAACGGAACGCAAGGAAGGCAAGGGAAAGCAAGGGAAGGCAAGGGTAACGGAAGGAACGGCACGGCAAGGGGGAACAAGGCTAAGGCACGGCAACGCAGGGCTAGGCAATGCACGGCAAGGCAAGGAAAGGGTAACGCAGGGGAAGGCACGGTCAGGTGAGGCAAGGATAAGGCACGACAATGCAAGGCTAGGCAATGCACGGCAAGGCAAGGAAAGAGTAACGGAAGGTAAGGAAGGCAAGGCAAAGCCAGGCAAGGCAAGTGTAACAAAAGGCACGCAACGGCAAGGGGAAACAAGGCTAAGGCACGACAACACACGGCTAGGAAATGCACGGCAAGGCAAGCAAAGAGTAACGGAAGGTAAGGAAGGCAAGGGAAAGCAAGGAAAGGCAAGTGTAACGGAAGGAACGGCACGGCACGGGGAAACAAGGCTAAGGCACGACAACGCACGCTAGGCAATGCACGGCAAGGCAAGGAAAGGGTAACGCATGGGAAAGCACGGTCAGGCGAGGCAAGGCTAAGGCATGACAACGCAAGGCTAGGCAATGCACGGAAAGCAAGCAAAGAGTAACGGAACGCAAGGAAGGCAAGGGAAAGCAAGGGAAGGCAAGGGTAACGGAAGGAACGGCACGGCAAGGGGGAACAAGTCTCAGGCACGACACCGAACGCTAGGCAATGAACGGCAAGGCAAGGAAAGGGTAACGCATGGGAAAGCACGGTCAGGCGAGGCAAGGCTAAGGCACGACAACGCAAGGCTAGGCAATGCACGGAAGGCAAGGAAAGAGTAACGGAAGGTAAGGAAGGCAAGGGAAAGCAAGGAAAGGCAAGTGTAACGGAAGGAACGGCACGGCACGGGGAAACAAGGCTAAGGCACGACAACGCACGGCTAGGCAATGCACGGCAAGGCAAGGAAAGGGTAACGCATGGGAAAGCACGGTCAGGCGAGGCAAGGCTAAGCCATGACAACGCAAGGCTAGGCAATGCACGGAAAGCAAGCAAAGAGTAACGGAACGCAAGGAAGGCAAGGGAAAGCAAGGGAAGGCAAGGGTAACGGAAGGAACGGCACGGCAAGGGGTAACAAGGCTAAGGCACGACAACGCAGGGCTAGGCAATGCACGGCAAGGCAAGCAAAGAGTAACGGAAGGAAAGGAAGGCAAGGCAAAGCCAGGCAAGGCAAGTGTAACAAAAGGCACGCAACGGCAAGGGGAAACAAGGCTAAGGCACGACAACACACGGGAAGGAAATGCACGGTAAGGCAAGGAAAGGGTAACGCAAGGCAAGGCACGGTGAGGCTAGGCAAGGCTAATGCACGACAACGCAAGGCTAGGCAATGCACGACAATGCAAGGAAAGCTTAAAGCAAAGGAAGGCAAGGTCAGGCGAGATAAGGCTAAGGCACGACAACGCAAGGCTAGGCAATGCAGGGAAGGCAAGCAAAGAGTAACGGAAGGTAAGGAAGGCAAGGGAAAGCAAGGAAAGGCAATGGTAACGGAAGGAACGGCACGGCAAGGGGAAACAAGTCTAAGGCACGACAACGCACGCTAGGCAATGCACGGCAAGACAAGGAAAGGGTAACGCATGGGAAAGCACGGTCAGGGGAGACAAGGCTAAAGCACGACAACGCAAGGCTTGGCAATGCACGGAAGGCAAGCAAAGAGTAACGGAAGGTAAGGAAGGCAAGGGAAAGCAAAGAAAGGCAAGTGTAACGGAAGGAACGGCACGGCAAGGGGAAACAAGGCTAAGGCACGACAACGCACGCTAGGCAATGCACGGCAAGGCAAGGAAAGGGTAACGCATGGGAAAGCACGGTCAGGCGAGGCAAGGCTAAGGAAAGCCAACGCAAGGCTAGGCAATGCACGGAAAGCAAGCAAGGAGTAACGGAATGCAAGGAAGGAAAGGGAAAGCAAGGGAAGGCAAGGGTAACGGAAGGAACGGCACGGCAAGGGGTAACAAGGCTAAGGCACGGCAACGCAGGGCTAGGCAATGCCCGGCAAGGCAAGGAAAGGGTAACGCAGGGGAAGGCACGGTCAGGTGAGGCAAGGATAAGGCACGACAATGCAAGGCTAGGCAATGCACGGCAAGGCAAGGAAAGAGTAACGGAAGGAAAGGAAGGCAAGTCAAAGCCAGGAAAGGCAAGTGTAACAAAAGGCACGCCACGGCAAGGGGAAACAAGGCTAAGGCACGACAACGCACGGCTAGGCAATGCACGGCAAGGCAAGGAAAGGGTAACGCATGGGAAAGCACGGTCAGGCGATGCAAGGCTAAGGCATGACAACGCAAGGCTAGGCAATGCACGGAAAGCAAGCAAAGAGTAACGGAACGCAAGGAAGGCAAGGGAAAGCAAGGGAAGGCAAGGCTAAAGGAAGGAACGGCACGGCAAGGGGTAACAAGGCTAAGGCACGGCAACGCAGGGCTAGGCAATGCACGGCAAGGCAAGGAAAGGGTAACGCAGGGGAAGGCACGGTCAGGTGAGGCAAGGATAAGGCACGACAATGCAAGGCTAGGCAATGCACGGCAAGGCAAGGAAAGAGTAACGGAAGGAAAGGAAGGCAAGTCAAAGCCAGGAAAGGCAAGTGTAACAAAAGGCACGCCACGGCAAGGGGAAACAAGTCTAAGGCACGACAACGCACGCTAGGCAATGCACGGCAAGGGAAGGAAAGGGTAACGCATGGGAAAGAACGGTCAGGGGAGGCAAGCCTAAGGCATGACAACGCAAGGCTAGGCAATGCACGGAAAGCAAGCAAAGAGTAACGGAACGCAAGGAAGGCAAGGGAAAGCAAGGGAAGGCAAGGGTAACGGAAGGAACGGCACGGCAAGGGGAAACAAGGCTAAGGCACGACAACGCACGCTAGGCAATGCACGGCAAGGCAAGGAAAGGGTAACGCATGGGAAAGCACGGTCAGGCGAGGCAAGGCTAAGGCATGACAAATCAAGGCTAGGCAATGCACGGAAAGCAAGCAAAGAGTAACGGAAGGCAAGGAAGGCAAGGGAAAGCAAGGGAAGGCAAGGGTAACGGAAGGAACGGCACGGCAAGGGGTAACAAGGCTAAGGCACGACAACGCAGGGCTAGGCAATGCACGGCAAGGCAAGCAAAGAGTAACGGAAGGAAAGGAAGGCAAGGCAAAGCCAGGCAAGGCAAGTGTAACAAAAGGCACGCAACGGCAAGGGGAAACAAGGCTAAGGCACGACAACACACGGGAAGGAAATGCACGGCAAGGCAAGGAAAGGGTAACGCAAGGCAAGGCACGGTGAGGCTAGGCAAGGCTAATGCACGACAACGCAAGGCTAGGCAATGCACGACAATGCAAGGAAAGCTTAAAGCAAAGGAAGGCAAGGTCAGGCGAGATAAGGCTAAGGCACGACAACGCAAGGCTAGGCAATGCAGGGAAGGCAAGCAAAGAGTAACGGAAGGTAAGGAAGGCAAGGGAAAGCAAGGAAAGGCAATGGTAACGGAAGGAACGGCACGGCAAGGGGAAACAAGTCTAAGGCACGACAACGCACGCTAGGCAATGCACGGCAAGACAAGGAAAGGGTAACGCATGGGAAAGCACGGTCAGGGGAGGCAAGGCTAAGGCACGACAACGCAAGGCTTGGCAATGCACGGAAGGCAAGCAAAGAGTAACGGAAGGTAAGGAAGGCAAGGGAAAGCAAAGAAAGGCAAGTGTAACGGAAGGAACGGCACGGCAAGGGGAAACAAGGCTAAGGCACGACAACGCACGCTAGGCAATGCACGGCAAGGCAAGGAAAGGGTAACGCATGGGAAAGCACGGTCAGGCGAGGCAAGGCTAAGGAAAGCCAACGCAAGGCTAGGCAATGCACGGAAAGCAAGCAAGGAGTAACGGAATGCAAGGAAGGAAAGGGAAAGCAAGGGAAGGCAAGGGTAACGGAAGGAACGGCACGGCAAGGGGTGACAAGGCTAAGGCACGGCAACGCGGGGCTAGGCAATGCCCGGCAAGGCAAGGAAAGGGTAACGCAGGGGAAGGCACGGTCAGGTGAGGCAAGGATAAGGCACGACAATGCAAGGCTAGGCAATGGACGGAAAGCAAGCAAAGAGTAACGGAACGCAAGGAAGGCAAGGGAAAGCAAGGGAAGGCAAGGGTACCGGAAGGAACGGCACGGCAAGGGGTAACAAGGCTAAGGCACGGCAACGCAGGGCTAGGCAATGCCCGGCAAGGCAAGGAAAGGGTAACGCAGGGGAAGGCACGGTCAGGTGAGGCAAGGATAAGGCACGACAATGCAAGGCTAGGCAATGCACGGCAAGGCAAGGAAAGAGTAACGGAAGGAAAGTAAGGCAAGTCAAAGCCAGGAAAGGCAAGTGTAACAAAAGGCACGCCACGGCAAGGGGAAACAAGGCTAAGGCACGACAACGCACCGCTAGGCAATGCATGGCAAGGCAAGGAAAGGGTAACGCAAGGCAAGGCACGGTGAGGCTAGGCAAGGCTAATGCACGACAACGCAAGGCTAGGCAATGCACGACAATGCAAGGAAAGCTTAAAGCAAAGGAAGGCACGGTCAGGCGAGATAAGGCTAAGGCACGACAACGCAAGGCTAGGCAATGCAGGGAAGGGAAGCAAAGAGTAACGGAAGGTAAGGAAGGCAAGGAAAAGCAAGGAAAGGCAAGGGTAACGGAAGGAACTGCACGGCAAGGGGAAACAAGGCTAAGGCACGGCAACGCAGGCTGGGCAATGCACGGCAAGGCAAGGAAAGGTTAACGCATGGGAAAGCACGTTCAGGCGAGGCAAGGCTAAGGCACGACAACGCAAGGCTAGGCAATGCACGACAATGCAAGGAAACTTAAAGCAAAGGAAGGCAAGGTCAGGCGAGATAAGGCTAAGGCACGACAACGCAAGGCTAGGAAATTCAGGGAAGGCAAGCAAAGGGTAACGGAAGGTAAGCAAGGCAAGGAAAAGGAAGGAAAGGCCAGGGTAACGGAAGGAACGGGACGGCAAGGGGAAACAAGTCTAAGGCACGACACCGAACGCTAGGCAATGAACGGCAAGGCAAGGAAAGGGTAACGCATTTGAAAGCACGGTCAGGCGAGGCAACGCTAAGGCACGACAACGCAAGGCTAGGCAATGCACGGAAGGCAAGCAAAGAGTAACGGAAGGTAAGGAAGGCAAGGGAAAGGAAGGAAAGGCAAGTGTAACGGAAGGAACGGCACGGCAAGGGGAAACAAGGCTAAGGCACGACAACGCACGGCTAGGCAATGCACGGCAAGGCAAGGAAAGGGTAACGCATGGGAAAGCACGGTCAGGCGATGCAAGGCTAAGGCATGACAACGCATGGCTAGGCAATGCACGGAAAGCAAGCAAAGAGTAACGGAACGCAAGGAAGGCAAGGGAAAGCAAGGGAAGGCAAGGCTAAAGGAAGGAACGGCACGGCAAGGGGTAACAAGGCTAAGGCACGACAACGCAGGGGAAGGCACGGTCAGGTGAGGCAAGGATAAGGCACGACAATGCAAGGCTAGGCAATGCACGGCAAGGCAAGGAAAGAGTAACGCATGGGAAAGCACGGTCAGGCGAGGCAAGGCTAAGGCATGACAACGCAAGGCTAGGCAATGCACGGAAAGGAAGCAAAGAGTAACGGAACGCAAGGAAGGCAAGGGAAAGCAAGGGAAGGCAAGGGTAACGGAAGGAACGGCACGGCAAGGGGTAACAAGGCTAAGGCACGACAACGCAGGGCTAGGCAATGCACGGCAAGGCAAGCAAAGAGTAACGGAAGGAAAGGAAGGCAAGGCAAAGCCAGGCAAGGCAAGTGTAACAAAAGGCACGCAACGGCAAGGGGAAACAAGGCTAAGGCACGACAACACACGGCTAGGAAATGCACGGCAAGGCAAGGAAAGGGTAACGCAAGGCAAGGCACGGTGAGGCTAGGCAAGGCTAATGCACGACAATGGAAGGCTAGGCAATGCACGACAATGCAAGTAAAGTTTAAAGCAAAGGAAGGCACGGTCAGGCGAGGCAAGGCTAAGGCACGACAACGCAAGGCTAGGCAATGCAGGGAAGGCAAGCAAAGAGTAACGGAAGGTAAGGAAGGCAAGGGAAAGCAAGGAAAGGCAATGGTAACGGAAGGAATGGCACGGCAAGGGGAAACAAGTCTAAGGCACGACAACGCACGCTAGGCAATGCACGGCAAGGCAAGGAAAGGGTAACGCAGGGGAAGGCACGGTCAGGTGAGGCAAGGATAAGGCACCACAATGCAAGGCTAGGCAATGCACGGCAAGGCAAGGAAAGAGTAACGGAAGGAAAGGAAGGAAAGTCAAAGCCAGGAAAGGCAAGTGTAAAAAAAGGCACGCCACGGCAAGGGGAAACAAGGCTAAGGCACGACAACGCACGGCTAGGCAATGCACGGCAAGGCAAGGAAAGGGTAACGCAAGGCAAGGCACGGTGAGGCTAGGCAAGGCTAATGCACGACAACGGAAGGCTAGGCAATGCACGACAATGCAAGGAAAGCTTAAAGCAACGGAAGGCACGGTCAGGCGAGATAAGGCTAAGGCTCGACAACGCAAGGCTAGGCAATGCACGGAAGGCAAGCAAAGAGTAACGGAAGGTAAGTAAGGCAAGGGAAAGCAAGGAAAGTCAAGTGTAACGGAAGGAACGGCACGGCAAGGGGAAACAATGCTAAGGCACGACAACGCACGCTAGGCAATGCACGGCAAGGCAAGGAAAGGGTAACGCATGGGAAAGCACGGTCAGGCGAGGCAAGGCTAAGGCACGACAACCCAAGGCTAGGCAATGCACGGAAGGCAAGCAAAGAGAAACGGAAGGTAAGGAAGGAAAGGGAAAGCAAAGAAAGGCAAGTGTAACGGAAGGAACGGCACGGCAAGGGGAAACAAGGCTAAGGCACGACAACGCACGGCTAGGCAATGCACGGCAAGGCAAGCAAAGGGTAACGCAAGGAAAGGCACGGTGAGGCTAGGCAAGGCTAATGCACGAAAACGCAAGGCTAGACGATGCACGACAATGCAAGGAAAGCTTAAAGCAAAGGAAGGCAAGGTCAGGCGAGATAAGGCTAAGGCACGACAACGCAAGGCTAGGAAATTCAGGGAAGGCAAGCAAAGAGTAACGGAAGGTAAGCAAGGCAAGGAAAAGGAAGGAAAGGCCAGGGTAACGGAAGGAACGGCACGGCAAGGGGAAACAAGTCTAAGGCACGACACCGAACGCTAGGCAATGAAGGGCAAGGCAAGGAAAGGGTAACGCATTTGAAAGCACGGTCAGGCGAGGCAACGCTAAGGCACGACAACGCAAGGCTAGGCAATGCACGGAAGGCAAGCAAAGAGTAACGGAAGGTAAGGAAGGCAAGGGAAAGGAAGGAAAGGCAAGTGTAACGGAAGGAACGGCACGGCAAGGGGAAACAAGGCTAAGGCACGACAACGCACGGCTAGGCAATGCACGGCAAGGCAAGGAAAGGGTAACTCATGGGAAAGCACGGTCAGGCGATGCAAGGCTAAGGCATGACAACGCAAGGCTAGGCACTGCACGGAAAGCAAGCAAAGAGTAACGGAACGCAAGGAAGGCAAGGGAAAGCAAGGGAAGGCAAGGGTAACGGAAGGAACGGCACGGCAAGGGGTAACAAGGCTAAGGCACGGCAACACACGGCTAGGAAATGCACGGCAAGGCAAGGAAAGGGTAACGCAAGGCAAGGCACGGTGAGGCTAGGCAAGGCTAAGGCACGACAACGCAGGGCTAGGCAATGCACGGCAAGGCAAGGAAAGGGTAACGCAGGGGAAGGCACGGTAAGAAGAGATAAGGCTAAGGCACGACAACGCAAGGCTAGGCAATGCAGGGAAGGCAAGCAAAGAGTAACGGAAGGTAAGGAAGGCAAAGGAAAGCAAGGAAAGGCAATGGTAACGGAAGGAACGGCACGGCAAGGGGAAACAAGTCTAAGGCACGACAACGCACGCTAGGCAATGCACGGAAAGGGAAGGAAAGGGTAACGCATGGGAAAGAACGGTCAGGGGAGGCAAGGCTAAGGCACGACAACGCAAGGCTTGGCAATGCACGGAAGGCAAGCAAGGAGTAACGGAATGCAAGGAAGGAAAGGGAAAGCAAGGGAAGGTAAGGGTAACGGAAGGAACGGCACGGCAAGGGGTAACAAGCCTAAGGCACGACAACACACGGCTAGGAAATGCACGGCAAGGCAAGGAAAGGGTAACGCAAGGCAAGGCACGGTGAGGCTAGGCAAGGTTAATGCACGACAACGCAAGGCTAGGCAATGCACGACAATGCAAGGAAAGCTTAAAGCAAAGGAAGGCACGGTCAGTCGAGATAAGGCTAGGGCACGACAACGCAAGGCTAGGCAATGCACGGAAGGCAAGCAAAGAGTAACGGAAGGTAAGGAAGGCAAGGGAAAGCAAGGGAAGGCAAGGGTAACGGAAGGAACGGCACGGCAAGGGGTAACAAGGCTAAGGCAAGACAACGCAGGGCTAGGCAATGCACGGCAAGGCAAGCAAAGAGTTACGGAAGGAAAGGAAGGCAAGGCACAGCCAGGCAAGGCAAGTGTAACAAAAGGCACGCAACGGCAAGGGGAAACAAGGCTAAGGCACGACAACACACGGCTAGGAAATGCACGGCAAGGCAAGGAAAGGGTAACGCAAGGCAAGGCACGGTGAGGCTAGGCAAGGCTAATGCACGACAACGCAAGGCTAGGCAATGCACGACAATGCAAGTAAAGCTTAAAGCAAAGGAAGGCACGGTCAGGCGAGATAAGGCTAAGGCACGACAATGCAAGTCTAGGCAATGCAGGGAAGGCAAGCAAAGAGTAACGGAAGGTAAGGAAGGCAAGGGAAAGCAAGGAAAGGCAATGGTAACGGAAGGAACGGCACGGCAAGGGGAAACAAGTCTAAGGCACGACACCGAACGCTAGGCAATGCACGGCAAGGCAAGGAAAGGGTAACGCATGGGAAAGCACGGTCAGGGGAGGCAAGGCTAAGGCACGACAACGCAAGGCTTGGCAATGCACGGAAGGCAAGCAAAGAGTAACGGATGGTAAGGAAGGCAAGGGAAAGCAAAGAAAGGCAAGTGTAACGGAAGGAACGGCACGGCAAGGGGAAACAAGGCTAAGGCACGACAACGCACGCTAGGCAATGCACGGCAAGGCAAGGAAAGGGTAACGCATGGGAAAGCACGGTCAGGCGAGGCAAGGCTAAGGAAAGCCAACGCAAGGCTAGGCAATGCACGGAAAGCAAGCAAGGAGTAACGGAATGCAAGGAAGGAAAGGGAAAGCAAGGGAAGGCAAGGGTAACGAAAGGAACGGCACGGCAAGGTGTAACAAGGCTAAGGCACGACAACACACGGCTAGGAAATGCACGGCAAGTCAAGGAAAGGGTAACGCAAGGCAAGGCACGGTGAGGCTAGGCAAGGTTAATGCACGACAACGCAAGGCTAGGCAATGCACGGCAAGGCAAGGAAAGCTTAAAGCAAAGGAAGGTACGGTCAGGCGAGATAAGGCTAAGGCACGACAACGCAAGGCTAGGCAATGCACGGAAGGCAAGCAAAGAGTAACGGAAGGTAAGGAAGGCAAGGGAAAGCAAGGAAAGGCAAGTGTAACGGAAGGAACGGCACGGCAATGGGAAACAATGCTAAAGCACGACAACGCACGCTAGGCAATGCACGGCAAGGCAAGAAAAGGGTAACGCATGGGAAAGCAGGGTCAGGCGAGGCAAGGCTAAGGCACGACAACCCAAGGCTAGGCAATGCACGGAAGGCAAGCAAAGAGAAACGGAAGGTAAGGAAGGAAAGGGAAAGCAAAGAAAGGCAAGTGTAACGGAAGGAACGGCACGGCAAGGGGAAACAAGGCTAAGGCACGACAACGCACGGCTAGGCAATGCACGGCAAGGCAAGCAAAGGGTAACGCAAGGCAAGGCACGGTGAGGCTAGGCAAGGCTAATGCACGACAACGCAAGGCTAGGCAATGCACGACAATGCAAGTAAAGCTTAAAGCAAAGGAAGGCACGGTTAGAAGAGATAAGGCTAAGGCACGACAACGCAAGGCTAGGCAATGCACGGAAGGCAAGAAAAGAGTAACGGAAGGTAAGGAAGGCAAAGGAAAGCAAGGAAAGGCAATGGTAACGGAAGGAACGGCACGGCAAGGGGAAACAAGTCTAAGGCACGACAACGCACGCTAGGCAATGCACGGCAAGGGAAGGAAAGGGTAACGCATGGTAAAGAACGGTCAGGGGAGGCAAGCCTAAGGCATGACAACGCAAGGCTAGGCAATGCACGGAAAGCAAGCAAAGAGTAACGGAACGCAAGGAAGGCAAGGGAAAGCAAGGGAAGGCAAGGGTAACGGAAGGAACGGCACGGCAAGGGGTAAGAAGGCTAAGGCACGACAACGCAGGGCTAGGCAATGCACGGCAAGGCAAGGAAAGAGTAACGGAAGGAACGGAAGGCCAGGCAAAGCCAGGCACGGTAAGTGTAACAAAAGGCACGCAACGGCAAGGGGAAACAAGGCTAAGGCACGACAACACACGGCTAGGAAATGCACGGCAAGGCAAGGAAAGGGTAACGCAAGGCAAGGCACGGTGAGGCTAGGCAAGGCTAATGCACGACAACGCAAGGCTAGGCAATGCACGACAATGCAAGTAAAGCTTAAAGCTAAGGAAGGCACGGTCAGGCGAGATAAGGCTAAGGCACGACAACGCAAGGCTAGGCAATGCAGGGAAGGCAAGCAAATAGTAACGGAAGGTAAGGAAGGCAAGGGAAAGCAAGGAAAGGCAATGGTAACGGAAGGAACGGCACGGCAAGGGGAAACAAGTCTAAGGCACGACACCGAACGCTAGGCAATGCACGGCAAGGCAAGGAAAGGGTAACGCATGGGAAAGCACGGTCAGGGGAGGCAAGGCTAAGGCACGACAACGCAAGGCTTGGCAATGCACGGAAGGCAAGCAAAGAGTAACGGATGGTAAGGAAGGCAAGGGAAAGCAACGAAAGGCAAGTGTAACGGAAGGAACGGCACGGCAAGGGGAAACAAGGCTAAGGCACGACAACGCACGCTAGGCAATGCACGGCAAGGCAAGGAAAGGGTAACGCATGGGAAAGCACGGTCAGGCGAGGCAAGGCTAAGGAAAGCCAACGCAAGGCTAGGCAATGCACGGAAAGCAAGCAAGGAGTAACGGAATGCAAGGAAGGAAAGGGAAAGCAAGGGAAGGCAAGGGTAACGAAAGGAACGGCACGGCAAGGTGTAACAAGGCTAAGGCACGACAACACATGGCTAGGAAATGCACGGCAAGGCAAGGAAAGGGTAACGCAAGGCAAGGCACGGTGAGGCTAGGCAAGGTTAATGCACGACAACGCAAGGCTAGGCAATGCACGACAATACAAGGAAAGCTTAAAGCAAAGGAAGGCACGGTCAGGCGAGATAAGGCTAAGGCACGACAACGCAAGGCTAGGCAATGCAGGGAAGGGAAGCAAAGAGTAACGGAAGGTAAGCAAGGCAAGGAAAAGCAAGGAAAGGCAAGGGTAACGGAAGGAACTGCACGGCAAGGGGAAACAAGGCTAAGGCACGGCAACGCAGGCTGGGCAATGCACAGCAAGGCAAGGAAAGGGTAACGCATGGGAAAGCACGTTCAGGCGAGCTAAGGCTAAGGCACGACAACGCAAGGCTAGGCAATGCACGGAAGGCAAGCAAAGAGTAACGGAAGGTAAGGAAGGCAAGGGAAAGCAAAGAAAGGCAAGTGTAACGGAAGGAACGGCACGGCAAGGGGAAACAAGGCTAAGGCACGACAACGCACGCTAGGCAATGCACGGCAAGGCAAGGAAAGGGTAACGCATGGGAAAGCACGGTCAGGCGAGGCAAGCCTAAGGCATGACAACGCAAGGCTAGGCAATGCACGGAAGGCAAGCAAAGAGAAACGGAAGGTAAGGAAGGAAAGGGAAAGCAAAGAAAGGCAAGTGTAACGGAAGGAACGGCACGGCAAGGGGAAACAAAGCTAAAGCACGACAACGCACGGCTAGGCAATGCACGGCAAGGCAAGCAAAGGGTAACGCAAGGAAAGGCACGGTGAGGCTAGGCAAGGCTAATGCACGAAAACGCAAGGCTAGGCGATGCACGACAATGCAAGGAAAGCTTAAAGCAAAGGAAGGCAAGGTCAGGCGAGATAAGGCTAAGGCACAACAACGCAAGGCTAGTAAATTCAGGGAAGGCAAGCAAAGAGTAACGGAAGGTAAGCAAGGCAAGGAAAAGGAAGGAAAGGCCAGGGTAACGGAAGGAACGGCACGGCAAGGGGAAACAAGTCTAAGGCACGACACCGAACGCTAGGCAATGAAGGGCAAGGCAAGGAAAGGGTAACGCATGGGAAAGCACGTTCAGGCGAGCTAAGGCTAAGGCACGACAACGCAAGGCTAGGCAATGCACGGAAGGCAAGCAAAGAGTAACGGAAGGTAAGGAAGGCAAGGGAAAGCAAAGAAAGGCAAGTGTAACGGAAGGAACGGCACGGCAAGGGGAAACAAGGCTAAGGCACGACAACGCACGCTAGGCAATGCACGGCAAGGCAAGGAAAGGGTAACGCATGGGAAAGCACGGTCAGGCGATGCAAGGCTAAGGCATGACAACGCAAGGCTAGGCAATGCACGGAAAGCAAGCAAAGAGTAACGGAACGCAAGGAAGGCAAGGGAAAGCAAGGGAAGGCAAGGGTAACGGAAGGAACGGCACGGCAACGGGTAAGAAGGCTAAGGCACGACAATGCAGGGCTAGGCAATGCACGGCAAGGCAAGGAAAGGGTAACGCAGGGGAAGGCACGGTCAGGTGAGGCAAGGATAAGGCACGACAATGCAAGGCTAGGCAATGCACGGCAAGGCAAGTAAAGAGTAACGGAAGGAACGGAAGGCAAGGCAAAGCCAGGCAAGGCAAGTGTAACAAAAGGCACGCCACGGCAAGGGGAATCAAGGCTAAGGCACAACAACGCACGGCTAGGCAATGCACGGCAAGGCAAGGAAAGGGTAACGCAAGGCAAGGCACGGTGAGGCTAGGCAAGGCTAACGCACGACAACGCAAGGCTAGGCAATGCACGACAATGCAAGGAAAGCTTAAAGCAAAGGAAGGCACGGTCAGTCGAGATAAGGCTAAGGCACGACAACGCAAGGCTAGGCAATGCACGGAAGGCAAGCAAAGAGTAACGGAAGGTAAGGAAGGCAAGGGAAAGCAAGGGAAGGCAAGGGTAACGGAAGGAACGGCACGGCAAGGGGTAACAAGGCTAAGGCAAGACAACGCAGGGCTAGGCAATGCACGGCAAGGCAAGCAAAGAGTAACGGAAGGAAAGGAAGGCAAGGCAAAGCCAGGCAAGGCAAGTGTAACAAAAGGCACGCAACGGCAAGGGGAAACACGGCTAAGGCACGACAACACACGGCTAGGAAATGCACGGCAAGGCAAGGAAAGGGTAACGCAAGGCAAGGCACGGTGAGGCTAGGCAAGGCTAATGCACGACAACGCAAGGCTAGGCAATGCACGACAATGCAAGTAAAGCTTAAAGCAAAGGAAGGCACGGTCAGGCGAGATAAGGCTAAGGCACGACAATGCAAGTCTAGGCAATGCAGGGAAGGCAAGCAAAGTGTAACGGAAGGTAAGGAAGGCAAGGGAAAGCAAGGAAAGGCAATGGTAACGGAAGGAACGGCACGGCAAGGGGAAACAAGTCTAAGGCACGACACCGAACGCTAGGCAATGCACGGCAAGGCAAGGAAAGGGTAACGCATGGGAAAGCACGGTCAGGGGAGGCAAGGCTAAGGCACGACAACGCAAGGCTTGGCAATGCACGGAAGGCAAGCAAAGAGTAACGGATGGTAAGGAAGGCAAGGGAAAGCAAAGAAAGGCAAGTGTAACGGAAGGAACGGCACGGCAAGGGGAAACAAGGCTAAGGCACGACAACGCACGCTAGGCAATGCACGGCAAGGCAAGGAAAGGGTAACGCATGGGAAAGCACGGTCAGGCGAGGCAAGGCTAAGGAAAGCCAACGCAAGGCTAGGCAATGCACGGAAAGCAAGCAAGGAGTAACGGAATGCAAGGATGGAAAGGGAAAGCAAGGGAAGGCAAGGGTAACGAAAGGAACGGCACGGCAAGGTGTAACAAGGCTAAGGCACGACAACACACGGCTAGGAAATGCACGGCAAGTCAAGGAAAGGGTAACGCAAGGCAAGGCACGGTGAGGCTAGGCAAGGTTAATGCACGACAACGCAAGGCTAGGCAATGCACGGCAAGGCAAGGAAAGCTTAAAGCAAAGGAAGGTACGGTCAGGCGAGATAAGGCTAAGGCACGACAACGCAAGGCTAGGCAATGCACGGAAGGCAAGCAAAGAGTAACGGAAGGTAAGGAAGGCAAGGGAAAGCAAGGAAAGGCAAGTGTAACGGAAGGAACGGCACGGCAATGGGAAACAATGCTAAAGCACGACAACGCACGCTAGGCAATGCACGGCAAGGCAAGAAAAGGGTAACGCATGGGAAAGCAGGGTCAGGCGAGGCAAGGCTAAGGCACGACAACCCAAGGCTAGGCAATGCACGGAAGGCAAGCAAAGAGAAACGGAAGGTAAGGAAGGAAAGGGAAAGCAAAGAAAGGCAAGTGTAACGGAAGGAACGGCACGGCAAGGGGAAACAAGGCTAAGGCACGACAACGCACGGCTAGGCAATGCACGGCAAGGCAAGCAAAGGGTAACGCAAGGCAAGGCACGGTGAGGCTAGGCAAGGCTAATGCACGACAACGCAAGGCTAGGCAATGCACGACAATGCAAGTAAAGCTTAAAGCAAAGGAAGGCACGGTTAGAAGAGATAAGGCTAAGGCACGACAACGCAAGGCTAGGCAATGCACGGAAGGCAAGAAAAGAGTAACGGAAGGTAAGGAAGGCAAAGGAAAGCAAGGAAAGGCAATGGTAACGGAAGGAACGGCACGGCAAGGGGAAACAAGTCTAAGGCACGACAACGCACGCTAGGCAATGCACGGCAAGGGAAGGAAAGGGTAACGCATGGTAAAGAACGGTCAGGGGAGGCAAGCCTAAGGCATGACAACGCAAGGCTAGGCAATGCACGGAAAGCAAGCAAAGAGTAACGGAACGCAAGGAAGGCAAGGGAAAGCAAGGGAAGGCAAGGGTAACGGAAGGAACGGCACGGCAAGGGGTAAGAAGGCTAAGGCACGACAACGCAGGGCTAGGCAATGCACGGCAAGGCAAGGAAAGAGTAACGGAAGGAACGGAAGGCCAGGCAAAGCCAGGCACGGTAAGTGTAACAAAAGGCACGCAACGGCAAGGGGAAACAAGGCTAAGGCACGACAACACACGGCTAGGAAATGCACGGCAAGGCAAGGAAAGGGTAACGCAAGGCAAGGCACGGTGAGGCTAGGCAAGGCTAATGCACGACAACGCAAGGCTAGGCAATGCACGACAATGCAAGTAAAGCTTAAAGCTAAGGAAGGCACGGTCAGGCGAGATAAGGCTAAGGCACGACAACGCAAGGCTAGGCAATGCAGGGAAGGCAAGCAAATAGTAACGGAAGGTAAGGAAGGCAAGGGAAAGCAAGGAAAGGCAATGGTAACGGAAGGAACGGCACGGCAAGGGGAAACAAGTCTAAGGCACGACACCGAACGCTAGGCAATGCACGGCAAGGCAAGGAAAGGGTAACGCATGGGAAAGCACGGTCAGGGGAGGCAAGGCTAAGGCACGACAACGCAAGGCTTGGCAATGCACGGAAGGCAAGCAAAGAGTAACGGATGGTAAGGAAGGCAAGGGAAAGCAACGAAAGGCAAGTGTAACGGAAGGAACGGCACGGCAAGGGGAAACAAGGCTAAGGCACGACAACGCACGCTAGGCAATGCACGGCAAGGCAAGGAAAGGGTAACGCATGGGAAAGCACGGTCAGGCGAGGCAAGGCTAAGGAAAGCCAACGCAAGGCTAGGCAATGCACGGAAAGCAAGCAAGGAGTAACGGAATGCAAGGAAGGAAAGGGAAAGCAAGGGAAGGCAAGGGTAACGAAAGGAACGGCACGGCAAGGTGTAACAAGGCTAAGGCACGACAACACATGGCTAGGAAATGCACGGCAAGGCAAGGAAAGGGTAACGCAAGGCAAGGCACGGTGAGGCTAGGCAAGGTTAATGCACGACAACGCAAGGCTAGGCAATGCACGACAATACAAGGAAAGCTTAAAGCAAAGGAAGGCACGGTCAGGCGAGATAAGGCTAAGGCACGACAACGCAAGGCTAGGCAATGCAGGGAAGGGAAGCAAAGAGTAACGGAAGGTAAGCAAGGCAAGGAAAAGCAAGGAAAGGCAAGGGTAACGGAAGGAACTGCACGGCAAGGGGAAACAAGGCTAAGGCACGGCAACGCAGGCTGGGCAATGCACAGCAAGGCAAGGAAAGGGTAACGCATGGGAAAGCACGTTCAGGCGAGCTAAGGCTAAGGCACGACAACGCAAGGCTAGGCAATGCACGGAAGGCAAGCAAAGAGTAACGGAAGGTAAGGAAGGCAAGGGAAAGCAAAGAAAGGCAAGTGTAACGGAAGGAACGGCACGGCAAGGGGAAACAAGGCTAAGGCACGACAACGCACGCTAGGCAATGCACGGCAAGGCAAGGAAAGGGTAACGCATGGGAAAGCACGGTCAGGCGAGGCAAGCCTAAGGCATGACAACGCAAGGCTAGGCAATGCACGGAAGGCAAGCAAAGAGAAACGGAAGGTAAGGAAGGAAAGGGAAAGCAAAGAAAGGCAAGTGTAACGGAAGGAACGGCACGGCAAGGGGAAACAAAGCTAAAGCACGACAACGCACGGCTAGGCAATGCACGGCAAGGCAAGCAAAGGGTAACGCAAGGAAAGGCACGGTGAGGCTAGGCAAGGCTAATGCACGAAAACGCAAGGCTAGGCGATGCACGACAATGCAAGGAAAGCTTAAAGCAAAGGAAGGCAAGGTCAGGCGAGATAAGGCTAAGGCACAACAACGCAAGGCTAGTAAATTCAGGGAAGGCAAGCAAAGAGTAACGGAAGGTAAGCAAGGCAAGGAAAAGGAAGGAAAGGCCAGGGTAACGGAAGGAACGGCACGGCAAGGGGAAACAAGTCTAAGGCACGACACCGAACGCTAGGCAATGAAGGGCAAGGCAAGGAAAGGGTAACGCATGGGAAAGCACGTTCAGGCGAGCTAAGGCTAAGGCACGACAACGCAAGGCTAGGCAATGCACGGAAGGCAAGCAAAGAGTAACGGAAGGTAAGGAAGGCAAGGGAAAGCAAAGAAAGGCAAGTGTAACGGAAGGAACGGCACGGCAAGGGGAAACAAGGCTAAGGCACGACAACGCACGCTAGGCAATGCACGGCAAGGCAAGGAAAGGGTAACGCATGGGAAAGCACGGTCAGGCGATGCAAGGCTAAGGCATGACAACGCAAGGCTAGGCAATGCACGGAAAGCAAGCAAAGAGTAACGGAACGCAAGGAAGGCAAGGGAAAGCAAGGGAAGGCAAGGGTAACGGAAGGAACGGCACGGCAACGGGTAAGAAGGCTAAGGCACGAAAATGCAGGGCTAGGCAATGCACGGCAAGGCAAGGAAAGGGTAACGCAGGGGAAGGCACGGTCAGGTGAGGCAAGGATAAGGCACGACAATGCAAGGCTAGGCAATGCACGGCAAGGCAAGTAAAGAGTAACGGAAGGAACGGAAGGCAAGGCAAAGCCAGGCAAGGCAAGTGTAACAAAAGGCACGCCACGGCAAGGGGAATCAAGGCTAAGGCACAACAACGCACGGCTAGGCAATGCACGGCAAGGCAAGGAAAGGGTAACGCAAGGCAAGGCACGGTGAGGCTAGGCAAGGCTAACGCACGACAACGCAAGGCTAGGCAATGCACGACAATGCAAGGAAAGCTTAAAGCAAAGGAAGGCACGGTCAGTCGAGATAAGGCTAAGGCACGACAACGCAAGGCTAGGCAATGCACGGAAGGCAAGCAAAGAGTAACGGAAGGTAAGGAAGGCAAGGGAAAGCAAGGGAAGGCAAGGGTAACGGAAGGAACGGCACGGCAAGGGGTAACAAGGCTAAGGCAAGACAACGCAGGGCTAGGCAATGCACGGCAAGGCAAGCAAAGAGTAACGGAAGGAAAGGAAGGCAAGGCAAAGCCAGGCAAGGCAAGTGTAACAAAAGGCACGCAACGGCAAGGGGAAACAAGGCTAAGGCACGACAACACACGGCTAGGAAATGCACGGCAAGGCAAGGAAAGGGTAACGCAAGGCAAGGCACGGTGAGGCTAGGCAAGGCTAATGCACGACAACGCAAGGCTAGGCAATGCACGACAATGCAAGTAAAGCTTAAAGCAAAGGAAGGCACGGTCAGGCGAGATAAGGCTAAGGCACGACAATGCAAGTCTAGGCAATGCAGGGAAGGCAAGCAAAGAGTAACGGAAGGTAAGGAAGGCAAGGGAAAGCAAGGAAAGGCAAGGGTAACGGAAGGAACGGCACGGCAAGGGGAAACAAGTCTAAGGCAAGACACCGAACGCTAGGCAATGCACGGCAAGGCAAGGAAAGGGTAACGCATGGGAAAGCACGGTCAGGGGAGGCAAGGCTAAGGCACGACAACGCAAGGCTTGGCAATGCACGGAAGGCAAGCAAAGAGTAACGGATGGTAAGGAAGGCAAGGGAAAGCAAAGAAAGGCAAGTGTAACGGAAGGAACGGCACGGCAAGGGGAAACAAGGCTAAGGCACGACAACGCACGCTAGGCAATGCACGGCAAGGCAAGGAAAGGGTAACGCATGGGAAAGCACGGTCAGGCGAGGCAAGGCTAATGCACGACAACGCAAGGCTAGGCAATGCACGACAATGCAAGTAAAGCTTAAAGCAAAGGAAGGCACGGTTAGAAGAGATAAGGCTAAGGCACGACAACGCAAGGCTAGGCAATGCAGGGAAGGCAAGAAAAGAGTAACGGAAGGTAAGGAAGGCAAAGGAAAGCAAGGAAAGGCAATGGTAACGGAAGGAACGGCACGGCAAGGGGAAACAAGTCTAAGGCACGACAACGCACGCTAGGCAATGCACGGCAAGGGAAGGAAAGGGTAACGCATGGGAAAGAACGGTCAGGGGAGGCAAGCCTAAGGCATGACAACGCAAGGCTAGGCAATGCACGGAAAGCAAGCAAAGAGTAACGGAACGCAAGGAAGGCAAGGGAAAGCAAGGGAAGGCAAGGGTAACGGAAGGAACGGCACGACAAGGGGTAAGAAGGCTAAGGCACGACAACGCAGGGCTAGGCAATGCACGGCAAGGCAAGGAAAGAGTAACGGAAGGAACGGAAGGCCAGGCAAAGCCAGGCACGGTAAGTGTAACAAAAGGCACGCAACGGCAAGGGGAAACAAGGCTAAGGCACGACAACACACGGCTAGGAAATGCACGGCAAGGCAAGGAAAGGGTAACGCAAGGCAAGGCACGGTGAGGCTAGGCAAGGCTAATGCACGACAACGCAAGGCTAGGCAATGCACGACAATGCAAGTAAAGCTTAAAGCTAAGGAAGGCACGGTCAGGCGAGAAAAGGCTAAGGCACGACAACGCACGGCTAGGCAATGCAGGGAAGGCAAGCAAATAGTAACGGAAGGTAAGGAAGGCAAGGGAAAGCAAGGAAAGGCAATGGTAACGGAAGGAACGGCACGGCAAGGGGAAACAAGTCTAAGGCACGACACCGAACGCTAGGCAATGCACGGCAAGGCAAGGAAAGGGTAACGCATGGGAAAGCACGGTCAGGGGAGGCAAGGCTAAGGCACGACAACGCAAGGCTTGGCAATGCACGGAAGGCAAGCAAAGAGTAACGGATGGTAAGGAAGGCAAGGGAAAGCAACGAAAGGCAAGTGTAACGGAAGGAACGGCACGGCAAGGGGAAACAAGGCTAAGGCACGACAACGCACGCTAGGCAATGCACGGCAAGGCAAGGAAAGGGTAACGCATGGGAAAGCACGGTCAGGCGAGGCAAGGCTAAGGAAAGCCAACGCAAGGCTAGGCAATGCACGGAAAGCAAGCAAGGAGTAACGGAATGCAAGGAAGGAAAGGGAAAGCAAGGGAAGGCAAGGGTAACGAAAGGAACGTCACGGCAAGGTGTAACAAGGCTAAGGCACGACAACACACGGCTGGGAAATGCACGGCAAGGCAAGGAAAGGGTAACGCAAGGCAAGGCACGGTGAGGCTAGGCAAGGTTAATGCACGACAACGCAAGGCTAGGCAATGCACGACAATGCAAGGAAAGCTTAAAGCAAAGGAAGGCACTGTCAGGCGAGATAAGGCTAAGGCACGACAACGCAAGGCTAGGCAATGCAGGGAAGGGAAGCAAAGAGTAACGGAAGGTAAGCAAGGCAAGGAAAAGCAAGGAAAGGCAAGGGTAACGGAAGGAATTGCACGGCAAGGGGAAACAAGGCTAAGGCACGGCAACGCAGGCTGGGCAATGCACAGCAAGGCAAGGAAAGGGTAACGCATGGGAAAGCACGTTCAGGCGAGGCAAGGCTAAGGCACGACAACGCAAGGCTAGCAATGCACGGAAGGCAAGCAAAGAGTAACGGAAGGTAAGGAAGGCAAGGGAAAGCAAGGAAAGGCAAGTGTAACGGAAGGAACGGCACGGCAAGGGGAAACAAGGCTAAGGCACGACAACGGACGCTAGGCAATGCACGGCAAGGCAAGGAAAGGGTAACGCATGGGAAAGCACGGTCAGGCGAGGCAAGCCTAAGGCATGACAACGCAAGGCTAGGCAATGCACGGAAGGCAAGCAAAGAGAAACGGAATGTAAGGAAGGAAAGGGAAAGCAAAGAAAGGCAAGTGTAACGGAAGGAACGGCACGGCAAGGGGAAACAAAGCTAAAGCACGACAACGCACGGCTAGGCAATGCACGGCAAGGCAAGCAAAGGGTAACGCAAGGAAAGGCACGGTGAGGCTAGGCAAGGCTAATGCACGAAAACGCAAGGCTAGGCGATGCACGACAATGCAAGGAAAGCTTAAAGCAAAGGAAGGCAAGGTCAGGCGAGATAAGGCTAAGGCACGACAACGCAAGGCTAGTAAATTCAGGGAAGGCAAGCAAAGAGTAACGGAAGGTAAGCAAGGCAAGGAAAAGGAAGGAAAGGCCAGGGTAACGGAAGGAACGGCACGGCAAGGGGAAACAAGTCTAAGGCACGACACCGAACGCTAGGCAATGAAGGGCAAGGCAAGGAAAGGGTAACGCATGGGAAAGCACGTTCAGGCGAGCTAAGGCTAAGGCACGACAACGCAAGGCTAGGCAATGCACGGAAGGCAAGCAAAGAGTAACGGAAGGTAAGGAAGGCAAGGGAAAGCAAAGAAAGGCAAGTGTAACGGAAGGAACGGCACGGCAAGGGGAAACAAGGCTAAGGCACGACAACGCACGCTAGGCAATGCACGGCAAGGCAAGGAAAGGGTAACGCATGGGAAAGCACGGTCAGGCGATGCAAGGCTAAGGCATGACAACGCAAGGCTAGGCAATGCACGGAAAGCAAGCAAAGAGTAACGGAACGCAAGGAAGGCAAGGGAAAGCAAGGGAAGGCAAGGGTAACGGAAGGAACGGCACGGCAAGGGGTAAGAAGGCTAAGGCACGACAATGCAGGGCTAGGCAATGCACGGCAAGGCAAGGAAAGGGTAACGCAGGGGAAGGCACGGTCAGGTGAGGCAAGGATAAGGCACGACAATGCAAGGCTAGGCAATGCACGGCAAGGCAAGTAAAGAGTAACGGAAGGAACGGAAGGCAAGGCAAAGCCAGGCAAGGCAAGTGTAACAAAAGGCACGCCACGGCAAGGGGAATCAAGGCTAAGGCACAACAACGCACGGCTAGGCAATGCACGGCAAGGCAAGGAAAGGGTAACGCAAGGCAAGGCACGGTGAGGCTAGGCAAGGCTAATGCACGACAACGCAAGGCTAGGCAATGCACGACAATGCAAGTAAAGCTTAAAGCAAAGGAAGGCACGGTCAGAAGAGATAAGGCTAAGGCACGACAACGCAAGGCTAGGCAATGCAGGGAAGGCAAGCAAAGAGTAACGGAAGGTAAGGAAGGCAAGGGAAAGCAAGGAAAGGCAAGTGTAACGGAAGGAACGGCACGGCAAGGGGAAACAATGCTAAGGCACGACAACGCACGGCTAGGCAATGCACGGCAAGGCAAGAAAAGGGTAACGCATGGGAAAGCACGGTCAGGCGAGGCAAGGCTAAGGCACGACAACCCAAGGCTAGGCAATGCACGGAAGGCAAGCAAAGAGAAACGGAAGGTAAGGAAGGAAAGGGAAAGCAAAGAAAGGCAAGTGTAACGGAAGGAACGGCACGGCAAGGGGAAACAAGGCTAAGGCACGACAACGCACGGCTAGGCAATGCACGGCAAGGCAAGCAAAGGGTAACGCAAGGCAAGGCACGGTGAGGCTAGGCAAGGCTAATGCACGACAACGCAAGGCTAGGCAATGCACGACAATGCAAGTAAAGCTTAAAGCAAAGGAAGGCACGGTTAGAAGAGATGAGGCTAAGGCACGACAACGCAAGGCTAGGCAATGCACGGAAGGCAAGAAAAGAGTAACGGAAGGTAAGGAAGGCAAAGGAAAGCAAGGAAAGGCAATGGTAACGGAAGGAACGGCACGGCAAGGGGAAACAAGTCTAAGGCACGACAACGCACGCTAGGCAATGCACGGCAAGGGAAGTAAAGGGTAACGCATGGTAAAGAACGGTCAGGGGAGGCAAGCCTAAGGCATGACAACGCAAGGCTAGGCAATGCACGGAAAGCAAGCAAAGAGTAACGGAACGCAAGGAAGGCAAGGGAAAGCAAGGGAAGGCAAGGGTAACGGAAGGAACGGCACGGCAAGGGGTAAGAAGGCTAAGGCACGACAACGCAGGGCTAGGCAATGCACGGCAAGGCAAGGAAAGAGTAACGGAAGGAACGGAAGGCCAGGCAAAGCCAGGCACGGTAAGTGTAACAAAAGGCACGCAACGGCAAGGGGAAACAAGGCTAAGGCACGACAACACACGGCTAGGAAATGCACGGCAAGGCAAGGAAAGTGTAACGCAAGGCAAGGCACGGTGAGGCTAGGCAAGGCTAATGCACGACAACGCAAGGCTAGGCAATGCATGACAATGCAAGTAAAGTTTAAAGCTAAGGAAGGCACGGTCAGGCGAGATAAGGCTAAGGCACGACAACGCAAGGCTAGGCAATGCAGGGAAGGCAAGCAAATAGTAACGGAAGGTAAGGAAGGCAAGGGAAAGCAAGGAAAGGCAATGGTAACGGAAGGAACGGCACGGCAAGGGGAAACAAGTCTAAGGCACGACACCGAACGCTAGGCAATGCACGGCAAGGCAAGGAAAGGGTAACGCATGGGAAAGCACGGTCAGGGGAGGCAAGGCTAAGGCACGACAACGCAAGGCTTGGCAATGCACGGAAGGCAAGCAAAGAGTAACGGATGGTAAGGAAGGCAAGGGAAAGCAAAGAAAGGCAAGTGTAACGGAAGGAACGGCACGGCAAGGGGAAACAAGGCTAAGGCACGACAACGCACGCTAGGCAATGCACGGCAAGGCAAGGTAAGGGTAACGTATGGGAAAGCACGGTCAGGCGAGGCAAGGCTAAGGAAAGCCAACGCAAGGCTAGGCAATGCACGGAAAGCAAGCAAGGAGTAACGGAATGCAAGGAAGGAAAGGGAAAGCAAGGGAAGGCAAGGGTAACGAAAGGAACGGCACGGCAAGGTGTAACAAGGCTAAGGCACGACAACACACGGCTAGGAAATGCACGGCAAGGCAAGGAAAGGGTAACGCAAGGCAAGGCACGGTGAGGCTAGGCAAGGTTAATGCACGACAACGCAAGGCTAGGCAATGCACGACAATGCAAGGAAAGCTTAAAGCAAAGGAAGGCACGGTCAGGCGAGATAAGGCTAAGGCACGACAACGCAAGGCTAGGCAATGCAGGGAAGGGAAGCAAAGAGTAACGGAAGGTAAGCAAGGCAAGGAAAAGCAAGGAAAGGCAAGGGTAACGGAAGGAACTGCACGGCAAGGGGAAACAAGGCTAAGGCACGGCAACGCAGGCTGGGCAATGCACAGCAAGGCAAGGAAAGGGTAACGCATGGGAAAGCACGTTCAGGCGAGCTAAGGCTAAGGCACGACAACGCAAGGCTAGGCAATGCACGGAAGGCAAGCAAAGAGTAACGGAAGGTAAGGAAGGCAAGGGAAAGCAAAGAAAGGCAAGTGTAACGGAAGGAACGGCACGGCAAGGGGAAACAAGGCTAAGGCACGACAACGCACGCTAGGCAATGCACGGCAAGGCAAGGAAAGGGTAACGCATGGGAAAGCACGGTCAGGCGAGGCAAGCCTAAGGCATGACAACGCAAGGCTAGGCAATGCACGGAAGGCAAGCAAAGAGAAACGGAAGGTAAGGAAGGAAAGGGAAAGCAAAGAAAGGCAAGTGTAACGGAAGGAACGGCACGGCAAGGGGAAACAAGGCTAAAGCACGACAACGCACGGCTAGGCAATGCACGGCAAGGCAAGCAAAGGGTAACGCAAGGAAAGGCACGGTGAGGCTAGGCAAGGCTAATGCACGAAAACGCAAGGCTAGGCGATGCACGACAATGAAAGGAAAGCTTAAAGCAAAGGAAGGCAAGGTCTGGCGAGATAAGACTAAGGCACGACAACGCAAGGCTAGGAAATTCAGGGAAGGCAAGCAAAGAGTAACGGAAGGTAAGCAAGGCAAGGAAAAGGAAGGAAAGGCCAGGGTAACGGAAGGAACGGCACGGCAAGGGGAAACAAGTCTAAGGCACGACACCGAACGCTAGGCAATGAAGGGCAAGGCAAGGAAAGGGTAACGCATGGGAAAGCACGTTCAGGTGAGCTAAGGCTAAGGCACGACAACGCAAGGCTAGGCAATGCACGGAAGGCAAGCAAAGAGTAACGGAAGGTAAGGAAGGCAAGGGAAAGCAAAGAAAGGCAAGTGTAACGGAAGGAACGGCACGGCAAGGGGAAACAAGGCTAAGGCACGACAACGCACGCCAGGCAATGCACGGCAAGGCAAGGAAAGGGTAACGCATGGGAAAGCACGGTCAGGCGATGCAAGGCTAAGGCATGACAACGCAAGGCTAGGCAATGCACGGAAAGCAAGCAAAGAGTAACGGAACGCAAGGAAGGCAAGGGAAAGCAAGGGAATGCAAGGGTAACGGAAGGAACGGCACGGCAAGGGGTAAGAAGGCTAAGGCACGACAATGCAGGGCTAGGCAATGCACGGCAAGGCAAGGAAAGGGTAACGCAGGGGAAGGCACGGTCAGGTGAGGCAAGGATAAGGCACGACAATGCAAGGCTAGGCAATGCACGGCAAGGCAAGTAAAGAGTAACGGAAGGAACGGAAGGCAAGGCAAAGCCAGGCAAGGCAAGTGTAACAAAAGGCACGCCACTGCAAGGGGAATCAAGGCTAAGGCACAACAACGCACGGCTAGGCAATGCACGGCAAGGCAAGGAAAGGGTAACGCAAGGCAAGGCACGGTGAGGCTAGGCAAGGCTAATGCACGACAACGCAAGGCTAGGCAATGCACGACAATGCAAGTAAAGCTTAAAGCAAAGGAAGGCACGGTCAGAAGAGATAAGGCTAAGGCACGACAACGCAAGGCTAGGCAATGCAGGGAAGGCAAGCAAAGAGTAACGGAAGGTAAGGAAGGCAAGGGAAAGCAAGGAAAGTCAAGTGTAACGGAAGGAACGGCACGGCAAGGGGAAACAATGCTAAGGCACGACAACGCACGCTAGGCAATGCACGGCAAGGCAAGGAAAGGGTAACCCATGGGAATGCACGGTCAGGCGAGGCAAGGCTAATGCACGAAAACGCAAGGCTAGACGATGCACGACAATGCAAGGAAAGCTTAAAGCAAAGGAAGGCAAGGTCAGGCGAGATAAGGCTAAGGCACGACAACGCAAGGCTAGGAAATTCAGGGAAGGCAAGCAAAGAGTAACGGAAGGTAAGCAAGGCAAGGAAAAGGAAGGAAAGGCCAGGGTAACGGAAGGAACGGCACGGCAAGGGGAAACAAGTCTAAGGCACGACACCGAACGCTAGGCAATGAAGGGCAAGGCAAGGAAAGGGTAACGCATTTGAAAGCACGGTCAAGCGAGGCAACGCTAAGGCACGACAACGCAAGGCTAGGCAATGCACGGAAGGCAAGCAAAGAGTAACGGAAGGTAAGGAAGGCAAGGGAAAGGAAGGAAAGGCAAGTGTAACGGAAGGAACGGCACGGCAAGGGGAAACAAGGCTAAGGCACGACAACGCACGGCTAGGCAATGCACGGCAAGGCAAGGAAAGGGTAACTCATGGGAAAGCACGGTCAGGCGATGCAAGGCTAAGGCATGACAACGCAAGGCTAGGCAATGCACGGAAAGCAAGCAAAGAGTAACGGAACGCAAGGAAGGCAAGGGAAAGCAAGGGAAGGCAAGGGTAACGGAAGGAACGGCACGGCAAGGGGTAACAAGGCTAAGGCACGGCAACACACGGCTAGGAAATGCACGGCAAGGCAAGGAAAGGGTAACGCAAGGCAATGCACGGTGAGGCTAGGCAAGGCTAATGCACGACAACGCAAGGCTAGGCAATGCACGACAATGCAAGTAAAGCTTAAAGCAAAGGAAGGCACGGTCAGAAGAGATAAGGCTAAGGCACGACAACGCAAGGCTAGGCAATGCAGGGAAGGCAAGCAAAGAGTAACGGAAGGTAAGGAAGGCAAGGGAAAGCAAGGGAAGGCAAGGGTAACGGAAGGAACGGCACGGCAAGGGGTAACAAGGCTAAGGCAAGACAACGCAGGGCTAGGCAATGCACGGCAAGGCAAGCAAAGAGTAACGGAAGGAAAGGAAGGCAAGGCAAAGCCAGGCAAGGCAAGTGTAACAAAAGGCACGCAACGGCAAGGGGAAACAAGGCTAAGGCACGACAACACACGGCTAGGAAATGCACGGCAAGGCAAGGAAAGGGTAACGCAAGGCAAGGCACGGTGAGGCTAGGCAAGGCTAATGCACGACAACGCAAGGCTAGGCAATGCACGACAATGCAAGTAAAGCTTAAAGCAAAGGAAGGCACGGTCAGGCGAGATAAGGCTAAGGCACGACAATGCAAGTCTAGGCAATGCAGGGAAGGCAAGCAAAGAGTAACGGAAGGTAAGGAAGGCAAGGGAAAGCAAGGAAAGGCAATGGTAACGGAAGGAACGGCACGGCAAGGGGAAACAAGTCTAAGGCACGACACCGAACGCTAGGCAATGCACGGCAAGGCAAGGAAAGGGTAACGCATGGGAAAGCACGGTCAGGGGAGGCAAGGCTAAGGCACGACAACGCAAGGCTTGGCAATGCACGGAAGGCAAGCAAAGAGTAACGGATGGTAAGGAAGGCAAGGGAAAGCAAAGAAAGGCAAGTGTAACGGAAGGAACGGCACGGCAAGGGGAAACAAGGCTAAGGCACGACAACGCACGCTAGGCAATGCACGGCAAGGCAAGGAAAGGGTAACGCATGGGAAAGCACGGTCAGGCGAGGCAAGGCTAAGGAAAGCCAACGCAAGGCTAGGCAATGCACGGAAAGCAAGCAAGGAGTAACGGAATGCAAGGAAGGAAAGGGAAAGCAAGGGAAGGCAAAGGTAACGAAAGGAACGGCACGGCAAGGTGTAACAAGGCTAAGGCACGACAACACACGGCTAGGAAATGCACGGCAAGTCAAGGAAAGGGTAACGCAAGGCAAGGCACGGTGAGGCTAGGCAAGGTTAATGCACGACAACGCAAGGCTAGGCAATGCACGGCAAGGCAAGGAAAGCTTAAAGCAAAGGAAGGTACGGTCAGGCGAGCTAAGGCTAAGGCACGACAACGCAAGGCTAGGCAATGCACGGAAGGCAAGCAAAGAGTAACGGAAGGTAAGGAAGGCAAGGGAAAGCAAAGAA
Organism: Macrotis lagotis; assembly: GCF_037893015.1. Classification (NCBI taxonomy): domain Eukaryota; kingdom Metazoa; phylum Chordata; class Mammalia; order Peramelemorphia; family Peramelidae; genus Macrotis; species Macrotis lagotis. The sequence continues at coordinate 3,107 of NW_027422499.1, read as the reverse complement.
AGGCAAGTGTAACGGAAGGAACGGCACGGCAAGGGGAAACAAGGCTAAGGCACGACAACGCACGCTAGGCAATGCACGGCAAGGCAAGGAAAGGGTAACGCATGGGATTGCACGGTCAGGCGAGGCAAGACTAAGGCATGACAACGCAAGGCTAGACAATGCACGGAAAGCAAGCAAAGAGTAACGGAAGGTAAGGAAGGAAAGGGAAAGCAAAGAAAGGCAAGTGTAACGGAAGGAACGGCACGGCAAGGGGAATCAAGGCTAAAGCACGACAACGCACGGCTAGGCAATGCACGGCAAGGCAAGCAAAGGGTAACGCAAGGAAAGGCACGGTGAGGCTAGGCAAGGCTAATGCACGAAAACGCAAGGCTAGGCGATGCACGACAATGCAAGGAAAGCTTAAAGCAAAGGAAGGCAAGGTCAGGCCAGATAAGGCTAAGGCACGACAACGCAAGGCTAGTAAATTCAGGGAAGGCAAGCAAAGAGTAACGGAAGGTAAGCAAGGCAAGGAAAAGGAAGGAAAGGCCAGGGTAACGGAAGGAACGGAACGGCAAGGGGAAACAAGTCTAAGGCACGACACTGAACGCTAGGCAATGAAGGGTAAGGCAAGGAAAGGGTAACGCATGGGAAAGCACGTTCAGGCGAGCTAAGGCTAAGGCACGACAACGCAAGGCTAGGCAATGCACGGAAGGCAAGCAAAGAGTAACGGAAGGTAAGGAAGGCAAGGGAAAGCAAAGAAAGGCAAGTGTAATGGAAGGAACGGCACGGCAAGGGGAAACAAGGCTAAGGCACGACAACGCACGCTAGGCAATGCACGGCAAGGCAAGGAAAGGGTAACGCATGGGAAAGCACGGTCAGGCGATGCAAGGCTAAGGCATGACAACGCAAGGCTAGGCAATGCACGGAAAGCAAGCAAAGAGTAACGGAACGCAAGGAAGGCAAGGGAAAGCAAGGGAAGGCAAGGGTAACGGAAGGAACGGCACGGCAAGGGGTAAGAAGGCTAAGGCACGACAATGCAGGGCTAGGCAATGCACGGCAAGGCAAGGAAAGGGTAACGCAGGGGAAGGCACGGTCAGGTGAGGCAAGGATAAGGCACGACAATGCAAGGCTAGGCAATGCACGGCAAGGCAAGTAAAGAGTAACGGAAGGAACGGAAGGCAAGGCAAAGCCAGGCAAGGCAAGTGTAACAAAAGGCACGCCACGGCAAGGGGAATCAAGGCTAAGGCACAACAACGCACGGCTAGGCAATGCACGGCAAGGCAAGGAAAGGGTAACGCAAGGCAAGGCACGGTGAGGCTAGGCAAGGCTAATGCACGACAACGCAAGGCTAGGCAATGCACGACAATGCAAGTAAAGCTTAAAGCAAAGGAAGGCACGGTCAGAAGAGATAAGGCTAAGGCACGACAACGCAAGGCTAGGCAATGCAGGGAAGGCAAGCAAAGAGTAACGGAAGGTAAGGAAGGCAAGGGAAAGCAAGGAAAGTCAAGTGTAACGGAAGGAACGGCACGGCAAGGGGAAACAATGCTAAGGCACGACAACGCACGCTAGGCAATGCACGGCAAGGCAAGAAAAGGGTAACGCATGGGAAAGCACGGTCAGGCGAGGCAAGGCTAAGGCACGACAACCCAAGGCTAGGCAATGCACGGAAGGCAAGCAAAGAGAAACGGAAGGTAAGGAAGGAAAGGGAAAGCAAAGAAAGGCAAGTGTAACGGAAGGAACGGCACGGCAAGGGGAAACAAGGCTAAGGCACGACAACGCACGGCTATGCAATGCACGGCAAGGCAAGCAAAGGGTAACGCAAGGCAAGGCACGGTGAGGCTAGGCAAGGCTAATGCACGACAACGCAAGGCTAGGCAATGCACGACAATGCAAGTAAAGCTTAAAGCAAAAGGAAGGCACGGTTAGAAGAGATAAGGCTAAGGCACGACAACGCAAGGCTAGGCAATGCACGGAAGGCAAGAAAAGAGTAACGGAAGGTAAGGAAGGCAAAGGAAAGCAAGGAAAGGCAATGGTAACGGAAGGAACGGCACGGCAAGGGGAAACAAGTCTAAGGCACGACAACGCACGCTAGGCAATGCACGGCAAGGGAAGGAAAGTGTAACGCATGGTACAGAACGGTCAGGGGAGGCAAGCCTAAGGCATGACAACGCAAGGCTAGGCAATGCACGGAAAGCAAGCAAAGAGTAACGGAACGCAAGGAAGGCAAGGGAAAGCAAGGGAAGGCAAGGGTAACGGAAGGAACGGCACGGCAAGGGGTAAGAAGGCTAAGGCACGACAACGCAGGGCTAGGCAATGCACGGCAAGGCAAGGAAAGAGTAACGGAAGGAACGGAAGGCCAGGCAAAGCCAGGCACGGTAAGTGTAACAAAAGGCACGCAACGGCAAGGGGAAACAAGGCTAAGGCACGACAACACACGGCTAGGAAATGCACGGCAAGGCAAGGAAAGGGTAACGCAAGGCAAGGCACGGTGAGGCTAGGCAAGGCTAATGCACGACAACGCAAGGCTAGGCAATGCACGACAATGCAAGTAAAGCTTAAAGCTAAGGAAGGCACGGTCAGGCGAGATAAGGCTAAGGCACGACAACGCAAGGCTAGGCAATGCAGGGAAGGCAAGCAAATAGTAACGGAAGGTAAGCAAGGCAAGGGAAAGCAAGGAAAGGCAATGGTAACGGAAGGAACGGCACGGCAAGGGGAAACAAGGCTAAGGCACGACAACGCACGCTAGGCAATGCACGGCAAGGCAAGGAAAGGGTAACGCATGGGAAAGCACGGTCAGGGGAGGCAAGGCTAAGGCACGACAACGCAAGGCTTGGCAATGCACGGAAGGCAAGCAAAGAGTAACGGATGGTAAGGAAGGCAAGGGAAAGCAAAGAAAGGCAAGTGTAACGGAAGGAACGGCACGGCAAGGGGAAACAAGGCTAAGGCACGACAACGCACGCTAGGCAATGCACGGCAAGGCAAGGAAAGGGTAACGTATGGGAAAGCACGGTCAGGCGAGGCAAGGCTAAGGAAAGCCAACGCAAGGCTAGGCAATGCACGGAAAGCAAGCAAGGAGTAACGGAATGCAAGGAAGGAAAGGGAAAGCAAGGGAAGGCAAGGGTAACGAA
>NW_027422498.1:0-53012 GCF_037893015.1 Macrotis lagotis | reverse complement strand
CTTCCCGTGCATTGCCTAGCCGTGCGTTGTCGTGCCTTAGGTTTGTTTCCCCTTGCCGTGACCGTGCCTTCCGTTACCCTTGCCTTGCCTTGCTTTCCGTTGCCTTCCTTGCCTTCCGTTACTCTTTGCTTGCCTTCCGTGCATTGCCAAGCCTTCCGTTGTCGTGCCTTAGCCTTGCCTCGCCTGACCGTGCCTTCCCTTGCGTTACCCTTTCCTTGCCTTGCCGTGCATTGCCTAGCCCTGCGTTGTCGTGCCTTAGCCTTGTTTCCCCTTGCCTTAGCCTTGCTTTGCCTTGCCCTCCTTTCCTTCCGTTACTCTTTACATGCCTTGCGTGCATTGCCTAGCCTTGCGTTGTCGTGCCTTAGCCTTGGCTCGCCTGACCGTGCTTTGCCTAGCGTTACCCTTTCCTTCCCTTGCCGTGCATTGCCCAGCCGTGCGTTGTCCTGCCTTAGCCTTGTTTCCCATTGCCGTGCCATGCCTTTTGTTACACTTGCCTTGCCTTGCTTTGCCTTGCTTTCCTTTCGTTCCGTTACTCTTTCCTTGCCTTGCCGGGCATTGCTTAGCCGTGCGTTGTCGTGCCTTAGCATTGTTTCCCCTTTCCATAGCCTAGCTTGCCTTGCGTTTCTTTGAATTCCCTCTCCGTGCCGTGCCTTTCATTACCCTTGCCTGGCCTTGCTTCCCTTGCCTTCATTGCCTTCCGTTACTCTTTCCTTGCCTTGTCGTGCCTCGCCTAGCCTTGCGTTGTCGTGCATCAACCTTGCCTTGCCTGACCGTGCCTTGCCTTGCGTTACCATTTCCTTTCATTGCCGTGCATTGCTTAGCCGTGCGTTGTCGTGCCTTAGCCTTGTTTCCCCTTGCCGTGCCATGCCTTTTGTTACAATTGCCTTGCCTTGCTTTCCGTTGCCTTCCTTGCCTTCCGTTACTGTTTGATTGCCTTGCTGTGCATTACCCAACCTTGTGTTGTCGTGCCTTATTCTTGCCTTTCCTGACCGTGCCTTCTCTTGCGTTACCCTTTCCTTCACTTGCCGTGCATTGCCTAGCCGTGCGTTGCCGTGCCTTAGCCTTGTTTCCCCTTGCCATAGCCTTGCATTGCCTTGCCGTCCTTTCCTTCCGTTACTCTTTACTTGCCTTGCCGTGCATTGCCTAGCCTTGCGTTGTCGTGCCTTAGCCTTGCCTCGCCGGACCGAGCTTTGCCTGGCGTTACCCTTTCCTTGCCTTGCCGGGCATTGCTCAGCCGTGCGTTGTCGTGCCTTAGCATTGTGTCCCCTTGCCGTGCCGTGCCTTTTGTTACACTTGCCTTGCTTTGCTTTGCCTTGCCTTCCTTCTCTTCCGTTACCCTTTCCTTGCCTTACCGTGCATTGCCTAGCCTTGCGTTGTCGTGCATTAGCCTTGCCTGACCGTGAGTTGCTTTTCGTGACCCTTTCCTTCCCTTGCCGGGAATTGCTTAGCCGTGCGTTGTCGTGCCTTAGCATTGTTTCCCCTTGCCATAGCCTAGCTTGCCTTGCCTTGCTTTGAATTCCCTCTCCGTGCAGTGCCTTTCGTTACCCTTGCCTCGCCTTCCTTGGCCTTGCCTTCCTTGCCTTCCGTTACTCTTTCCTTGCCTTGCCGTGCATTGCCTAGCCTTGCGTTGTCGTGCATCAGCCTTGCCTTCCCTGACGGTGCCTTGCCTTGCGTTACCCTTTCCTTGCCTTGCCGTGCATTGCCTAGCCGTGCGTTGTCGTGCCTTAGCCTTGTTTCCCCTTGCCATGGCCTTGCTTGCATTGCCTTGCTTTGCCTTGACTTCCTTGCAATGCGTTACTCTTTGCTTGCGTTCCGTGCATTGCCTAGCCTTGCGTTGTCGTGCCTTAGACTTGCCTCGACTGTCCGTGAATTGCCTTGCGTTACCCTTTCCTTGCCTTCCCGTGCATTGCCTAGCCATGCGTTGTCGTGCCTTAGCCTTGTTTCCCCTTGCCGTGCCGTGCCTTTCGTTACCCTTGCCTCGCCTTGCTTGGCCTTGCCTTCCTTGCCTTCCCTTACTGTTTCCTTGCCTTGCCGTGCATTTCCAAGCCTTCCGTTGTCGTGCCTTAGCCTTGCCTCGCCTGACCGTGCCATCCCTTGCGTTACCCTTTCCTTGCCTTGCCGTGCATTGCCTAGCCCTGCGTTGTCGTGTCTTAGCCTTGTTTCCCCTTGCCATAGCCTTGCTTTGCCTTGCCCTCCTTTCCTTCCGTTACTCTTTACATGCCTTGCGTGCATTGCCTAGCCTTGCGTTGTCGTGCCTTAGCCTTGCCTCGCCTCACCGTGCTTTGCCTAGCGTTACCCTTTCTTGCCTTGCCGTGCATTGCCTAGCCGTGCGTTGTCCTGCCTTAGCCTTGTTTCCCATTGCCGTGCCATGCCTTTTGTTACACTTGCCTTGCCTTGCCTTGCTTTGCCTTGCCTTCCTTTCGTTCCGTTACTCTTTCCTTGCCTTGCCGTGCAATGCCTAGCCTTGCATTGTCCTGCATTAGCCTTGCTTTGCCTGACCGTGCCTTGCCTTGCGTTACCCTTTCCTTGCCTTGCCGTGCATTGCCTAGCCCTGCGTTGTCGTGCCTTAGCCTTGCCTCGCCGGACCGTGCTTTGCCTGGCGTTAACCTTTCCTTGCCTTGCCGGGCATTGCTCAGCCGTGCGTTGTCGTGCCTTAGCCTTGTTTCCCCTTGCCGTGCCGTGCCTTTCGTTACCCTTGCCTCGCCTTGCTTGGCCTTGCCTTCCTTGCCTTCCGTTACTGTTTCCTTGCCTTGCCGTGCATTTCCAAGCCTTCCGTTGTCGTGCCTTAGCCTTGCCTCGCCTGACCGTGCCATCCCTTGCGTTACCCTTTCCTTGCCTTGCCGTGCATTGCCTAGCCCTGCGTTGTCGTGTCTTAGCCTTGTTTCCCCTTGCCATAGCCTTGCTTTGCCTTGCCCTCCTTTCCTTCCGTTACTCTTTACATGCCTTGCGTGCATTGCCTAGCCTTGCGTTGTCGTGCCTTAGCCTTGGCTCGCCTGACCGTGCTTTGCCTAGCGTTACCCTTTCCCTCCCTTGCCGTGCATTGCCCAGCCGTGCGTTGTCCTGCCGTAGCATTGTTTCCCATTGCCGTGCCATGCCTTTTGTTACACTTGCCTTGCCCTGCTTTGCCTTGCTTTCCTTTCGTTCCGTTACTCTTTCCTTGCCTTGCCGGGCATTGCTTAGCCGTGCGTTGTCGTGCCTTATCATTGGTTCCCCTTGCCATAGCCTAGCTCGCCTTGCCTTTCTTTGAATTCCCTCTCCGTGCCGTGCCTTTCGTTACCCTTGCCTCGCCTTGCTTTGCCTTGCCCTCCTTTCCTTCCGTTACTCTTTACATGCCTTGCGTGCATTGCCTAGCCTTGCGTTGTCGTGCATCAACATTGCCTTGCCTGACCGTGCCTTGCCTTTCGTTACTCTTTGCTTGCCTTCCGTGCATTGCCTAGCCGTGCGTTGTCGAATCTTACCCTTCTTTCCCCTTGCCGTGCCGTGTCTTCCGTTACCCTTGCCTTTCCTTGCTTTCCGTTGCCTTCCTTGCCTTTCGTTACTCTTTGCTTGCCTTCCGTGCATTGCCTAGCCTTGCGTTGTCATGCCTTAGCCTTGCCTCGGCTTACCGTGCCTTCCCTTCCGTTACCCTTTCCTTGCCTTGCCGTGCATTGCTTAGCCGTGCGTTGTTGTGCCTTAGCATTGTTTCCCCTTGCCATAGCATAGCTTGCCTTGCCTTGCTTTGCCTTGCCTTCCGTTACTTTTTCTTTGCCTTGCCGTGCATTGCTAGCCTTGCGTTGTCGTGCCTTAGCCTTGCCTTGGCTGACCGTGCCTTGCCTTGCGTTACCCTTTCTTTGCCTTGCCGTTCATTGCCTAGCCGTGCGTTGTCGTGCCTTAGCCTTGTTTTCCCTTGCCGTGCCGTTCCTTCCGTTACCCTTGCCTTGCCTTGCTTTCACTTGCTTTCCTTACCTTCCGTTACTCTTTGCTTGCCTTCCGTGCATTGCCTAGCCTTTCATTGTCGTGCCTTAGCCTTGCCTCGCCTGACAGTGCCTTGCTTTGCGTTACCCTTTCCTTGCCTGGCCGTGCACTGCCTAGCCGTGCGTTGTCGTGCTTTAGCCTTGTTTCCCCTTGCCGTGCCGTGCCTTCCGTTACCCTTGCCTTGCCTTGCTTTCCCTTGCCTTCCTTGCCTTCCGTTACAGTTTGCTTGCCTTGCCGTGCAATGCCCAACCTTGTGTTGTCGTGCATTAGCCTTCCCTTCCCTGACCGTGAGTGGCCTTGCGTTACTCTTTCCTTGCCTTGCCGGGCATTGCTTAGCCGTGCGTTGTCGTGCCTGAGCATTGTTTCCCCTTGCGATAGCCTAGCTTGCCTTGCCTTGCTTTGAATTCCCTCTCCGTGCGGTGCCTTTCGTTACCCTTGCCTCGCCTTGCTTGGCCTTGCCTTCCTTGCCTTCCGTTACTCTTTCCTTGCCTTGCCGCGCATTGCCTAGCCTTGCGTGACCCTTTCCTTGCCTTCCCGTGCATTGCCTAGCCGTGCGTTGTCGTGCCTTAGGTTTGTTTCCCCTTGCCGTGACGTTCCTTCCGTTACCCTTGCCTTTCCTTGCTTTCCGTTGCCTTCCTTGCCTTTCGTTACTCTTTGCTTGCCTTCCGTGCATTGCGTAGCCTTGCGTTGTCATGCCTTAGCCTTGCCTCGGCTTACCGTGCCTTCCCTTCCGTTACCCTTTCCTTGCCTTGCCGTGCATTGCCTAGCCCTGCGTTGTCGTGCCTTAGCCTTGTTTCCCCTTGCCTTAGCCTTGCTTTGCCTTGCCCTCCTTTCCTTCCGTTACTCTTTACATGCCTTGCGTGCATTGCCTAGCCTTGCGTTGTCGTTGTCCTTAGCCTTGGCTCGCCTGACCGTGCTTTGCCTAGCGTTACCCTTTCCTTCCCTTGCCGTGCATTGCCCAGCCGTGCGTTGTCCTGCCTTAGCCTTGTTTCCCATTGCCGTGCCATGCCTTTTGTTACACTTGCCTTGCCTTGCTTTGCCTTGCTTTCCTTTCGTTCCGTTACTCTTTCCTTGCCTTGCCGGGCATTGCTTAGCCGTGCGTTGTCGTGCCTTAGCATTGTTTCCCCTTTCCATAGCCTAGCTTGCCTTGCGTTTCTTTGAATTCCCTCTCCGTGCCGTGCCTTTCATTACCCTTGCCTGGCCTTGCTTCCCTTGCCTTCATTGCCTTCCGTTACTCTTTCCTTGCCTTGTCGTGCCTCGCCTAGCCTTGCGTTGTCGTGCATCAACCTTGCCTTGCCTGACCGTGCCTTGCCTTGCGTTACCATTTCCTTTCATTGCCGTGCATTGCTTAGCCGTGCGTTGTCGTGCCTTAGCCTTGTTTCCCCTTGCCGTGCCATGCCTTTTGTTACAATTGCCTTGCCTTGCTTTCCGTTGCCTTCCTTGCCTTCCGTTACTGTTTGATTGCCTTGCCGTGCATTACCCAACCTTGTGTTGTCGTGCCTTATTCTTGCCTTTCCTGACCGTGCCTTCTCTGGCGTTACCCTTTCCTTGACTTGCCGTGCATTGCCTAGCCGTGCGTTGCCGTGCCTTAGCCTTGTTTCACCTTGCCATAGACTTGCTTGCTTTGCCTTGACTTCCTTGCCATCCGTTACTCTTGCTTGCCTTCCGTGCATTGCATAGCCTTGCGTTGTCGTGCCTTAGCCTTGCCTCTCCTGTCCGTGCCTTGCCTTGCGTTACCGTTTCCTTGCCTTGCCGTGCATTGCCTAGCCCTGCGTTCTCGTGCCTTAGCCTTGTTTCCCCTTGCCATAGCCTTGCATTGCCTTGCCGTCCTTTCCTTCCGTTACTCTTTACTTGCCTTGCCGTGCATTGCCTAGCCTTGCGTTGTCGTGCCTTAGCCTTGCCTCGCCGGACCGAGCTTTGCCTGGCGTTACCCTTTCCTTGCCTTGCCGGGCATTGCTCAGCCGTGCGTTGTCGTGCCTTAGCATTGTGTCCCCTTGCCGTGCCGTGCCTTTTGTTACACTTGCCTTGCTTTGCTTTGCCTTGCCTTCCTTTTCTTCCGTTACCCTTTCCTTGCCTTACCGTGCATTGCCTAGCCTTGCGTTGTCGTGCATTAGCCTTGCCTTGCCTGACCGTGAGTTGCTTTTCGTGACCCTTTCCTTCCCTTGCCGGGCATTGCTTAGCCGTGCGTTGTCGTGCCTTAGCATTGTTTCCCCTTGCCATAGCCTAGCTTGCCTTGCCTTGCTTTGAATTCCCTCTCCGTGCAGTGCCTTTCGTTACCCTTGCCTCGCCTTCCTTGGCCTTGCCTTCCTTGCCTTCCGTTACTCTTTCCTTGCCTTGCCGTGCATTGCCTAGCCTTGCGTTGTCGTGCATCAGCCTTGCCTTCCCTGACGGTGCCTTGCCTTGCGTTACCCTTTCCTTGCCTTGCCGTGCATTGCCTAGCCGTGCGTTGTCGTGTCTTAGCCTTGTTTCACCTTGCCATGGCCTTGCTTGCGTTGCCTTGCTTTGCCTTGACTTCCTTGCAATGCGTTACTCTTTGCTTGCGTTCCGTGCATTGCCTAGCCTTGCGTTGTCGTGCCTTAGACTTGCCTCGACTGTCCGTGAATTGCCTTGCGTTACCCTTTCCTTGCCTTCCCGTGCATTGCCTAGCCATGCGTTGTCGTGCCTTAGCCTTGTTTCCCCTTGCCGTGCCGTGCCTTTCGTTACCCTTGCCTCGCCTTGCTTGGCCTTGCCTTCCTTGCCTTCCCTTACTGTTTCCTTGCCTTGCCGTGCATTTCCAAGCCTTCCGTTGTCGTGCCTTAGCCTTGCCTCGCCTGACCGTGCCATCCCTTGCGTTACCCTTTCCTTGCCTTGCCGTGCATTGTCTAGCCCTGCGTTGTCGTGTCTTAGCCTTGTTTCCCCTTGCCATAGCCTTGCTTTGTCTTGCCCTCCTTTCCTTCCGTTACTCTTTACATGCCTTGCGTGCATTGCCTAGCCTTGCGTTGTCGTGCCTTAGCCTTGCCTCGCCTCACCGTGCTTTGCCTAGCGTTACCCTTTCTTGCCTTGCCGTGCATTGCCTAGCCGTGCGTTGTCCTGCCTTAGCCTTGTTTCCCATTGCCGTGCCATGCCTTTTGTTACACTTGCCTTGCCTTGCCTTGCTTTGCCTTGCCTTCCTTTCGTTCCGTTACTCTTTCCTTGCCTTGCCGTGCAATGCCTAGCCTTGCATTGTCCTGCATTAGCCTTGCTTTGCCTGACCGTGCCTTGCCTTGCGTTACTCTTTCCTTGCCTTGCCGTGCATTGCCTAGCCCTGCGTTGTCGTGCCTTAGCCTTGCCTCGCCGGACCGTGCTATGCCTGGCGTTAACCTTTCCTTGCCTTGCCGGGCATTGCTCAGCCGTGCGTTGTCGTGCCTTAGCCTTGTTTCCCCTTGCCGTGCCGTGCCTTTCGTTACCCTTGCCTCGCCTTGCTTGGCCTTGCCTTCCTTGCCTTCCGTTACTGTTTCCTTGCCTTGCCGTGCATTTCCAAGCCTTCCGTCGTCGTGCCTTAGCCTTGCCTCGCCTGACCGTGCCATCCCTTGCGTTACCCTTTCCTTGCCTTGACGTGCATTGCCTAACCCTTGCGTTGTCGTGTCTTAGCCTTGTTTCCCCTTGCCATAGCCTTGCTTTGCCTTGCCCTCCTTTCCTTCCGTTACTCTTTACATGCCTTGCGTGCATTGCCTAGCCTTGCGTTGTCGTGCCTTAGCCTTGGCTCGCCTGACCGTGCTTTGCCTAGCGTTACCCTTTCCCTCCCTTGCCGTGCATTGCCCAGCCGTGCGTTGTCTTGCCTTAGCATTGTTTCCCATTGCCGTGCCATGCCTTTTGTTACACTTGCCTTGCCTTGCTTTGCCTTGCTTTCCTTTCGTTCCGTTACTCTTTCCTTGCCTTGCCGGGCATTGCTTAGCCGTGCGTTGTCGTGCCTTAGCATTGTTTCCCCTTGCCATAGCCTAGCTCGCCTTGCCTTTCTTTGAATTCCCTCTCCGTGCCGTGCCTTTCGTTACCCTTGCCTCGCCTTGCTTGGCCTTGCCTTCCTTGCCTTCCGTTACTCTTTCCTTGCCTTGTCGTGCCTTGCCTAGCCTTGCGTTGTCGTGCATCAACATTGCCTTGCCTGACCGTGCCTTGCCTTGCGTTACCCTTTCCTTGCCTTGCCGTGCATTTCCAAGCCTTCCGTTGTCGTGCCTTAGCCTTGCCTCGCCTGACCGTGCCATCCCTTGCGTTACCCTTTCCTTGCCTTGCCGTGCATTGCCTAGCCCTGCGTTGTCGTGCCTTAGCCTTGTTTCCCCTTGCCATAGCCTTGCTTTGCCTTGCCCTCCTTTCCTTCCGTTACTCTTTACATGCCTTGCGTGCATTGCCTAGCCTTGCGTTGTCGTGCATCAACATTGCCTTGCCTGACCGTGCCTTGCCTTGCGTTACCCTTTCCTTGCCTTGCCGTGCATTGCCTAGCCGTGCGTTGTCGAATCTTACCCTTGTTTCCCCTTGCCGTGCCGTGCCTTCCGTTACCCTTGCCTTGCCTTGCTTTCCCTTGCCTTCCTTGCCTTTCGTTACTCTTTGCTTGCCTTCCGTGCATTGCGTAGCCTTGCGTTGTCATGCCTTAGCCTTGCCTCGGCTTACCGTGCCTTCCCTTCCGTTACCCTTTCCTTGAATTGCCGTGCTTTGCTTAGCCGTGCGTTGTTGTGCCTTAGCATTGTTTCCCCTTGCCATAGCATAGCTTGCCTTGCCTTGCTTTGCCTTCACTCTCCTTGCCGTGCCTTCCGTTACCCTTGCCTTGCCTTGCTTTGCCTTGCCTTCCTTGCCTTCCGTTACTGTTTCTTTGCCTTGCCGTGCATTGCTAGCCTTGCGTTGTCGTGCCTTAGCCTTGCCTTGGCTGACCGTGCCTTGCCTTGCGTTACCCTTTCCTTGCCTTGCCGTGCATTGCTTAGCCGTGCGTTGTTGTGCCGTAGCATTTTTTCCCCCTGCCATAGCCTAGCTTGACTTGCCTTGCTTTGCCTTCACTCTCCTTGCCGTGACCTCCGTTACCCTTGCCTTGCCTTGCTTTGCCTTGCCTTCCGTTACTTTTTCTTTGCCTTGCCGTGCATTGCTAGCCTTGCGTTGTCGTGCCTTAGCCTTGCCTTGGCTGACCGTGCCTTGCCTTGCGTTACCCTTTCTTTGCCTTGCCGTTCATTGCCTAGCCGTGCGTTGTCGTGCCTTAGCCTTGTTTTCCCTTGCCGTGCCGTTCCTTCCGTTACCCTTGCCTTGCCTTGCTTTCACTTGCTTTCCTTACCTTCCGTTACTCTTTGCTTGCCTTCCGTGCATTGCCTAGCCTTTCATTGTCGTGCCTTAGCCTTGCCTCGCCTGACAGTGCCTTGCTTTGCGTTACCCTTTCCTTGCCTGGCCGTGCACTGCCTAGCCGTGCGTTGTCGTGCTTTAGCCTTGTTTCCCCTTGCCGTGCCGTGCCTTCCGTTACCCTTGCCTTGCCTTGCTTTCCCTTGCCTTCCTTGCCTTCCGTTACAGTTTGCTTGCCTTGCCGTGCAATGCCCAACCTTGTGTTGTCGTGCATTAGCCTTCCCTTCCCTGACCGTGAGTGGCCTTGCGTTACTCTTTCCTTGCCTTGCCGGGCATTGCTTAGCCGTGCGTTGTCGTGCCTGAGCATTGTTTCCCCTTGCGATAGCCTAGCTTGCCTTGCCTTGCTTTGAATTCCCTCTCCGTGCGGTGCCTTTCGTTACCCTTGCCTCGCCTTGCTTGGCCTTGCCTTCCTTGCCTTCCGTTACTCTTTCCTTGCCTTGCCGCGCATTGCCTAGCCTTGCGTGACCCTTTCCTTGCCTTCCCGTGCATTGCCTAGCCGTGCGTTGTCGTGCCTTAGGTTTGTTTCCCCTTGCCGTGACGTTCCTTCCGTTACCCTTGCCTTTCCTTGGTTTCCGTTGCCTTCCTTGCCTTTCGTTACTCTTTGCTTGCCTTCCGTGCATTGCGTAGCCTTGCGTTGTCATGCCTTAGCCTTGCCTCGGCTTACCGTGCCTTCCCTTCCGTTACCCTTTCCTTGCCTTGCCGTGCATTGCTTAGCCGTGTGTTGTTGTGCCTTAGCATTGTTTCCCCTTGCCATAGCTTAGCTTGCCTTGCCTTGCTTTGCCTTCCCTCTCCTTGCCGTGCCTTCCTTACCCTTGCCTTGCCTTGCTTTGCCTTTCCTTCCTTGCCTTCCGTTACTGTTTCCTTGCCTTGCCGTGCATTTCCAAGCCTTCCGTTGTCGTGCCTTAGCCTTGCCTCGCCTGACCGTGCCATCCCTTGCGTTACCCTTTCCTTGCCTTGCCGTGCATTGCCTAGCCCTGCGTTGTCGTGCCTTAGCCTTGTTTCCCCTTGCCTTAGCCTTGCTTTGCCTTGCCCTCCTTTCCTTCCGTTACTCTTTACATGCCTTGCGTGCATTGCCTAGCCTTGCGTTGTCGTGCCTTAGCCTTGGCTCGCCTGACCGTGCTTTGCCTAGCGTTACCCTTTCCTTCCCTTGCCGTGCATTGCCCAGCCGTGCGTTGTCCTGCCTTAGCCTTGTTTCCCATTGCCGTGCCATGCCTTTTGTTACACTTGCCTTGCCTTGCTTTGCCTTGCTTTCCTTTCGTTCCGTTACTCTTTCCTTGCCTTGCCGGGCATTGCTTAGCCGTGCGTTGTCGTGCCTTAGCATTGTTTCCCCTTTCCATAGCCTAGCTTGCCTTGCGTTTCTTTGAATTCCCTCTCCGTGCCGTGCCTTTCGTTACCCTTGCCTGGCCTTGCTTGGCCTTGCCTTCATTGCCTTCCGTTACTCTTTCCTTGCCTTGTCGTGCCTCGCCTAGCCTTGCGTTGTCGTGCATCAACCTTGCCTTGCCTGACCGTGCCTTGCCTTGCGTTACCATTTCCTTTCATTGCCGTGCATTGCTTAGCCGTGCGTTGTCGTGCCTTAGCCTTGTTTCCCCTTGCCGTGCCATGCCTTTTGTTACAATTGCCTGGCCTTGCTTTCCGTTGCCTTCCTTGGCTTCCGTTACTGTTTGATTGCCTTGCCGTGCATTACCCAACCTTGTGTTGTCGTGCCTTATTCTTGCCTTTCCTGACCGTGCCTTCTCTTGCGTTACCCTTTCCTTGACTTGCCGTGCATTGCCTAGCCGTGCGTTGCCGTGCCTTAGCCTTGTTTCACCTTGCCATAGACTTGCTTGCGTTGCCTTGCTTTGCCTTGACTTCCTTGCCATCCGTTACTCTTGCTTGCCTTCCGTGCATTGCATAGCCTTGCGTTGTCGTGCCTTAGCCTTGCCTCTCCTGTCCGTGCCTTGCCTTGCGTTACCGTTTCCTTGCCTTGCCGTGCATTGCCTAGCCCTGCGTTCTCGTGCCTTAGCCTTGTTTCCCCTTGCCATAGCCTTGCATTGCCTTGCCGTCCTTTCCTTCCGTTACTCTTTACTTGCCTTGCCGTGCATTGCCTAGCCTTGCGTTGTCGTGCCTTAGCCTTGCCTCGCCGGACCGAGCTTTGCCTGGCGTTACCCTTTCCTTGCCTTGCCGGGCATTGCTCAGCCGTGCGTTGTCGTGCCTTAGCATTGTGTCCCCTTGCCGTGCCGTGCCTTTTGTTACACTTGCCTTGCTTTGCTTTGCCTTGCCTTCCTTTTCTTCCGTTACCCTTTCCTTGCCTTACCGTGCATTGCCTAGCCTTGCGTTGTCGTGCATTAGCCTTGCCTTGCCTGACCGTGAGTTGCTTTTCGTGACCCTTTCCTTCCCTTGCCGGGCATTGCTTAGCCGTGCGTTGTCGTGCCTTAGCATTGTTTCCCCTTGCCATAGCCTAGCTTGCCTTGCCTTGCTTTGAATTCCCTCTCCGTGCAGTGCCTTTCGTTACCCTTGCCTCGCCTTCCTTGGCCTTGCCTTCCTTGCCTTCCGTTACTCTTTCCTTGCCTTCCGTGCATTGCCTAGCCTTCCTATGTCGTGCCTTAGCCTTGCCTCACTTGACGGTGCCTTGCCTTGCGTTAACCTTTCCTTGCCTTGCCGTGCATTGCCCAGGCGTGCGTTGCCATGCCTTAGCCTTGTTTCCCCTTGCCATGGCCTTGCTTGCGTTGCCTTGCTTTGCCTTGACTTCCTTGCAATGCGTTACTCTTTGCTTGCGTTCCGTGCATTGCCTAGCCTTGCGTTGTCGTGCCTTAGACTTGCCTCGACTGTCCGTGAATTGCCTTGCGTTACCCTTTCCTTGCCTTCCCGTGCATTGCCTAGCCATGCGTTGTCGTGCCTTAGCCTTGTTTCCCTTTGCCGTGCCGTGCCTTTCGTTACCCTTGCCTCGCCTTGCTTGGCCTTGCCTTCCTTGCCTTCCCTTACTGTTTCCTTGCCTTGCCGTGCATTTCCAAGCCTTCCGTTGTCGTGCCTTAGCCTTGCCTCGCCTGACCGTGCCATCCCTTGCGTTACCCTTTCCTTGCCTTGCCGTGCATTGCCTAGCCCTGCGTTGTCGTGTCTTAGCCTTGTTTCCCCTTGCCATAGCCTTGCTTTGCCTTGCCCTCCTTTCCTTCCGTTACTCTTTACATGCCTTGCGTGCATTGCCTAGCCTTGCGTTGTCGTGCCTTAGCCTTGCCTCGCCTCACCGTGCTTTGCCTAGCGTTACCCTTTCTTGCCTTGCCGTGCATTGCCTAGCCGTGCGTTGTCCTGCCTTAGCCTTGTTTCCCATTGCCGTGCCATGCCTTTTGTTACACTTGCCTTGCCTTGCCTTGCTTTGCCTTGCCTTCCTTTCGTTCCGTTACTCTTTCCTTGCCTTGCCGTGCAATGCCTAGCCTTGCATTGTCCTGCATTAGCCTTGCTTTGCCTGACCGTGCCTTGCCTTGCGTTACCCTTTCCTTGCCTTGCCGTGCATTGCCTAGCCCTGCGTTGTCGTGCCTTAGCCTTGCCTCGCCGGACCGTGCTTTGCCTGGCGTTAACCTTTCCTTGCCTTGCCGGGCATTGCTCAGCCGTGCGTTGTCGTGCCTTAGCCTTGTTTCCCCTTGCCGTGCCGTGCCTTTCGTTACCCTTGCCTCGCCTTGCTTGGCCTTGCCTTCCTTGCCTTCCGTTACTGTTTCCTTGCCTTGCCGTGCATTTCCAAGCCTTCCGTTGTCGTGCCTTAGCCTTGCCTCGCCTGACCGTGCCATCCCTTGCGTTACCCTTTCCTTGCCTTGCCGTGCATTGCCTAACCCTGCGTTGTCGTGTCTTAGCCTTGTTTCCCCTTGCCATAGCCTTGCTTTGCCTTGCCCTCCTTTCCTTCCGTTACTCTTTACATGCCTTCCGTGCATTGCCTAGCCTTGCGTTGTCGTGCCTTAGCCTTGGCTCGCCTGACCGTGCTTTGCCTAGCGTTACCCTTTCCCTCCCTTGCCGTGCATTGCCCAGCCGTGCGTTGTCCTGCCTTAGCATTGTTTCCCATTGCCGTGCCATGCCTTTTGTTACACTTGCCTTGCCCTGCTTTGCCTTGCTTTCTTTTCGTTCCGTTACTCTTTCCTTGCCTTGCCGGGCATTGCTTAGCCGTGCGTTGTCGTGCCTTATCATTGGTTCCCCTTGCCATAGCCTAGCTCGCCTTGCCTTTCTTTGAATTCCCTCTCCGTGCCGTGCCTTTCGTTACCCTTGCCTCGCCTTGCTTGGCCTTGCCTTCCTTGCCTTCCGTTACTCTTTCCTTGCCTTGTCGTGCCTTGCCTAGCCTTGCGTTGTCGTGCATCAACATTGCCTTGCCTGACCGTGCCTTGCCTTGCGTTACCCTTTCCTTGCCTTGCCGTGCATTTCCAAGCCTTCCGTTGTCGTGCCTTAGCCTTGCCTCGCCTGACCGTTCCATCCCTTGCGTTACCCTTTCCTTGCCTTGCCGTGCATTGCCTAGCCCTGCGTTGTCGTGCCTTAGCCTTGTTTCCCCTTGCCATAGCCTTGCTTTGCCTTGCCCTCCTTTCCTTCCGTTACTCTTTACATGCCTTGCGTGCATTGCCTAGCCTTGCGTTGTCGTGCATCAACATTGCCTTGCCTGACCGTGCCTTGCCTTGCGTTACCCTTTCCTTGCCTTGCCGTGCATTGCCTAGCCCTGCGTTGTCGTGCCTTAGTCTTGTTTCCCCTTGCCATAGCCTTGCTTTGCCTTCCCCTCCTTTCCTTCCGTTACTCTTTACGTGCCTTGCGTCTTGCGTTGTCGTGCATCAACATTGCCTTGCCTGACCGTGCCTTGCCTTGCGTTACCCTTTCCTTGCCTTGCCGTGCATTGCCTAGCCGTGCGTTGTCGAATCTTACCCTTGTTTCCCCTTGCCGTGCCGTGATTTCCGTTACCCTTGCCTTTCCTTGCTTTCCGTTGCCTTCCTTGCCTTTCGTTACTCTTTGCTTGCCTTCCGTGCATTGCGTAGCCTTCCGTTGTCATGCCTTATTCTTGCCTTGCCTGACCGTGACTTGCCTTGCGTTACCCTTTGCTTGCCTTGCCGTGCTTTGCTTAGCCGTGCGTTGTTGTGCCTTAGCATTGTTTCCCCTTGCCATAGCATAGCTTGCCTTGCCTTGCTTTGCCTTCACTCTCCTTGCCGTGCCTTCCGTTACCCTTGCCTTGCCTTGCTTTGCCTTGCCTTCCTTGCCTTCCATTACTGTTTCCTTGCCTTGCCGTGCATTGCCTAGCCTTGCGTTGTCGTGCCTTAGCCTTGCCTTGGCTGACCGTGCCTTGCCTTGCGTTACCCTTTCCTTGCCTTGCCGTGCATTGCTTAGCCGTGCGTTGTTGTGCCGTAGCATTTTTTCCCCCTGCCATAGCCTAGCTTGGCTTGCCTTGCTTTGCCTTCCCTCTCCTTGCCGTGACCTCCGTTACCCTTGCCTTGCCTTGCTTTGCCTTGCCTTCCGTTACTGTTTCTTTGCCTTGCCGTGCATTGCTAGCCTTGCGTTGTCGTGCCTTAGCCTTGCCTTGGCTGACCGTGCCTTGCCTTGCGTTACCCTTTCTTTGCCTTGCCGTTCATTGCCTAGCCGTGCGTTGTCGTGCCTTAGCCTTGTTTTCCCTTGCCGTGCCGTTCCTTCCGTTACCCTTGCCTTGCCTTGCTTTCACTTGCTTTCCTTACCTTCCGTTACTCTTTGCTTGCCTTCCGTGCATTGCCTAGCCTTTCATTGTCGTGCCTTAGCCTTGCCTCGCCTGACAGTGCCTTGCTTTGCGTTACCCTTTCCTTGCCTGGCCGTGCACTGCCTAGCCGTGCGTTGTCGTGCTTTAGACTTGTTTCCCCTTGCCGTGCCGTGCCTTCCGTTACCCTTGCCTTGCCTTGCTTTCCCTTGCCTTCCTTGCCTTCCGTTACAGTTTGCTTGCCTTGCCGTGCAATGCCCAACCTTGTGTTGTCGTGCATTAGCCTTCCCTTCCCTGACCGTGAGTGGCCTTGCGTTACTCTTTCCTTGCCTTGCCGGGCATTGCTTAGCCGTGCGTTGTCGTGCCTGAGCATTGTTTCCCCTTGCGATAGCCTAGCTTGCCTTGCCTTTCTTTGAATTCCCTCTCCGTGCGGTGCCTTTCGTTACCCTTGCCTCGCCATGCTTGGCCTTGCCTTCCTTGCCTTCCGTTACTCTTTCCTTGCCTTGCCGCGCATTGCCTAGCCTTGCGTGACCCTTTCCTTGCCTTCCCGTGCATTGCCTAGCCGTGCGTTGTCGTGCCTTAGCTTTGTTTCCCCTTGCCGTGACGTTCCTTCCGTTACCCTTGCCTTTCCTTGCTTTCCGTTGCTTTCCTTGCCTTTCGTTACTCTTTGCTTGCCTTCCGTGCATTGCGTAGCCTTGCGTTGTCATGCCTTAGCCTTGCCTCGGCTTACCGTGCCTTCCCTTCCGTTACCCTTTCCTTGCCTTGCCGTGCATTGCCTAGCCCTGCGTTGTCGTGCCTTAGCCTTGTTTCCCCCTTGCCGTGCCATGCCTTTTGTTACAATTGCCTTGCCTTGCTTTCCGTTGCCTTCCTTGCCTTCCGTTACTGTTTGATTGCCTTGCCGTGCATTACCCAACCTTGTGTTGTCGTGCCTTATTCTTGCCTTTCCTGACCGTGCCTTCTCTTGCGTTACCCTTTCCTTGACTTGCCGTGCATTGCCTAGCCGTGCGTTGCCGTGCCTTAGCCTTGTTTCACCTTGCCATAGACTTGCTTGCGTTGCCTTGCTTTGCCTTGACTTCCTTGCCATCCGTTACTCTTGCTTGCCTTCCGTGCATTGCATAGCCTTGCGTTGTCGTGCCTTAGCCTTGCCTCTCCTGTCCGTGCCTTGCCTTGCGTTACCGTTTCCTTGCCTTGCCGTGCATTGCCTAGCCCTGCGTTCTCGTGCCTTAGCCTTGTTTCCCCTTGCCATAGCCTTGCATTGCCTTGCCGTCCTTTCCTTCCGTTACTCTTTACTTGCCTTGCCGTGCATTGCCTAGCCTTGCGTTGTCGTGCCTTAGCCTTGCCTCGCCGGACCGAGCTTTGCCTGGCGTTACCCTTTCCTTGCCTTGCCGGGCATTGCTCAGCCGTGCGTTGTCGTGCCTTAGCATTGTGTCCCCTTGCCGTGCCGTGCCTTTTGTTACACTTGCCTTGCTTTGCTTTGCCTTGCCTTCCTTTCTTCCGTTACCCTTTCCTTGCCTTACCGTGCATTGCCTAGCCTTGCGTTGTCGTGCATTAGCCTTGCCTTGCCTGACCGTGAGTTGCTTTTCGTGACCCTTTCCTTCCCTTGCCGGGCATTGCGTAGCCGTGCGTTGTCGTGCCTTAGCATTGTTTCCCCTTGCCATAGCCTAGCTTGCCTTGCCTTGCTTTGAATTCCCTCTCCGTGCAGTGCCTTTCGTTACCCTTGCCTCGCCTTCCTTGGCCTTGCCTTCCTTGCCTTCCGTTACTCTTTCCTTGCCTTGCCGTGCATTGCCTAGCCTTGCGTTGTCGTGCATCAGCCTTGCCTTCCCTGACGGTGCCTTGCCTTGCGTTACCCTTTCCTTGCCTTGCCGTGCATTGCCTAGCCGTGCGTTGTCGTGTCTTAGCCTTGTTTCACCTTGCCATGGCCTTGCTTGCGTTGCCTTGCTTTGCCTTGACTTCCTTGCAATGCGTTACTCTTTGCTTGCGTTCCGTGCATTGCCTAGCCTTGCGTTGTCGTGCCTTAGACTTGCCTCGACTGTCCGTGAATTGCCTTGCGTTACCCTTTCCTTGCCTTCCCGTGCATTGCCTAGCCATGCGTTGTCGTGCCTTAGCCTTGTTTCCCCTTGCCGTGCCGTGCCTTTCGTTACCCTTGCCTCGCCTTGCTTGGCCTTGCCTTCCTTGCCTTCCCTTACTGTTTCCTTGCCTTGCCGTGCATTTCCAAGCCTTCCGTTGTCGTGCCTTAGCCTTGCCTCGTCTGACCGTGCCATCCCTTGCGTTACCCTTTCCTTGCCTTGCCGTGCATTGCCTAGCCCTGCGTTGTCGTGTCTTAGCCTTGTTTCCCCTTGCCATAGCCTTGCTTTGCCTTGCCCTCCTTTCCTTCCGTTACTCTTTACATGCCTTGCGTGCATTGCCTAGCCTTGCGTTGTCGTGCCTTAGCCTTGCCTCGCCTCACCGTGCTTTGCCTAGCGTTACCCTTTCTTGCCTTGCCGTGCATTGCCTAGCCGTGCGTTGTCCTGCCTTAGCCTTGTTTCCCATTGCCGTGCCATGCCTTTTGTTACACTTGCCTTGCCTTGCCTTGCTTTGCCTTGCCTTCCTTTCGTTCCGTTACTCTTTCCTTGCCTTGCCGTGCAATGCCTAGCCTTGCATTGTCCTGCATTAGCCTTGCTTTGCCTGACCGTGCCTTGCCTTGCGTTACCCTTTCCTTGCCTTGCCGTGCATTGCCTAGCCCTGCGTTGTCGTGCCTTAGCCTTGCCTCGCCGGACCGTGCTTTGCCTGGCGTTAACCTTTCCTTGCTTTGCCGGGCATTGCTCAGCCGTGCGTTGTCGTGCCTTAGCCTTGTTTCCCCTTGCCGTGCCGTGCCTTTCGTTACCCTTGCCTCGCCTTGCTTGGCCTTGCCTTCCTTGCCTTCCGTTACTGTTTCCTTGCCTTGCCGTGCATTTCCAAGCCTTCCGTTGTCGTGCCTTAGCCTTGCCTCGCCTGACCGTGCCATCCCTTGCGTTACCCTTTCCTTGCCTTGCCGTGCATTGCCTAACCCTGCGTTGTCGTGTCTTAGCCTTGTTTCCCCTTGCCATAGCCTTGCTTTGCCTTGCCCTCCTTTCCTTCCATTACTCTTTGCTTGCCTTCCGTGCATTGCCTAGCCTTTCGTTGTCGTGCCTTAGCCTTGCCTCGCCTGACCGTGCCTTGCCTTGCGTTACCCTTTCCTTGCCGTGCATTGCCTAGCCGTGCGTTGTCGTGCTTTAGCCTTGTTTCCCCTTGCCGTGCCGTGCCTTCTGTTACCCTTGCCTTGCCTTGCTTTCCCTTGCCTTCCTTGCCTTCCGTTACTGTTTGCTTGCCTTGCCGTGCAATGCCCAACCTTGTGTTGTCGTCCCTTATTCTTGCCTTGCCTGACCGTGACTTGCCTTGCGTTCGCCTTTCCTTGCATTGCCGTGCATTGCCTAGCCTTGCGTTGTCGTGCATTAGCCTTGCCTTCCCTGACCGTGAGTTGCCTTGCGTTACCCTTTCCTTGCCTTGCCGGGCATTGCTTAGCCGTGCGTTGTCGTGCCTGAGCATTGTTTCCCCTTGCCATAGCCTAGCTTTCCTTGCCTTGCTTTGAATTCCCTCTCCGTGCGGTGCCTTTCGTTACCCTTGCCTCGCCTTGCTTGGCCTTGCCTTCCTTGCCTTCCGTTACTCTTTCCTTGCCTTGCCGTGCATTTCCAAGCCTTCCGTTGTCGTGCCTTAGCCTTGACTCGTCTGACCTTGCTTTGCCTAGCGTTACCCTTTCCTTGCTTTTCCGTGCATTGCCTAGCCGTGCGTTGTCCTGCCTTAGCCTTGTTTCCCTTTGCCGTGCCATGCCTTTTGTTACACTTGCCTTGCCTTGCTTTCCCTTGCCTTCCTTTCGTTCCCTTACTGTTTCCTTGCCTTGCCGTGCATTGCCTAGCCTTGCATTGTGCTGCATTAGCCTTGCCTTTCCTGACCGTGCCTTGCCTTGCGTTACCCTTTCCTTGCATTGCCGTGCATTGTGTAGCCTTGCGTTGTCGTGCATTAGCCTTGACTTGCCTGACCGTGAGTTGCCTTTCGTTACCCTTTCCTTGCCTTGCCGGGCATTGCTTAGCCGTGCGTTGTCGTGCCTTAGCATTGTTTCCCCTTGCCATAGACTAGCTTGCCTTGCCTTGCTTTGAATTCCCTCTCCGTGCCGTGCCTTTCATTACCCTTGCCTCCCCTTGGTTGGCCTTGCCTTCCATGCCTTCCGTTGCTCTTTCTTTGCCTTGTCGTGCATTGCCTAGCCTTCCGTTGTCGTGCATCAACCTTGCCTTGCCTGACCGTGCCTTGCCTTGCGTTACCCTTTCCTTGCCTTGCCGTGCATTGCCTAGCCTTGCGTTGCCGTGCCTTAGCCTTGTCTCCCCTTGCCGTTCCGTTCCTTTTGTTACACTTGCCTTGCCTTGCTTTCCCTTGCCTTCCTTGCCTTCCTTTACTCGTTCCTTGCCGTGCATTGCCTAGCCTTGCGTTGTCGGGCATTAGCCTTGCCTTGACTGAACGTGCCTTGCCTTGCGTTACCCTTTCCTTGCCTTGCCGTGCATTGCTTAGCCGTGAGTTGTCGTGCCTTAGACTTGTTTCCCCTTGCCCTGACGTTCCTTCCGTTAACCTTGCCTTGCCTTGCTTTCCCTTGTGTTCCTTGCCTTCCGTTGCTCTTTGCTTTCCTTCCGTGCATTGCCTAGCCTTGTTTGTCGTGCCTTAGACTTCCCTCGGGTGACCGTACCTTCCCTTTAGTTACCATTTCCTTGCCTTGCCGTGCATTGCTTAGCCGTGCGTTGTTGTGCCATAGCATTGTTTCCCCCTGCCATAGCCTGGCTTTCCTTGCCTTGCTTTGCCTTCCATCTCCTTGCCGTGCCAGCCGTTACCCTTGCCTTGCCTTTCTTTCCCTTGCCTTCCTTGCCTTCCGTTACTCTTTGCTTGCATTCCGTGCATTTCCAAGCCTTCCGTTGTCGTGCCTTAGCCTTGCCTCCCCTGACCGTACCTTCCCTTGCGTTACCCTTTCCTTGCCTTCCCGTTCATATCCTAGCCGTTCGTTGTCGTGCCTTAGCCTTGTTTCCCCTTGCCGTAGCCTTGCTTTGCCTTGCCGTCCTTTCCTTCCGTTACTCTTTACTTGCATTGTCGTGCATTGCCTAGCCTTGCGTTGTCGTTTCTTAGCCTTGCCTCGCCTGACCCTGCTTTGCCTAGCGTTACCCTTTACTTGCCTTTCCGTACTTTGCCTAGCCGTGCGTTGTCGTGCCTTAGAATTGTTTCCCCTTGCCATAGCCTAGCTTGCCTTGCCTTGCTTTGAATTCCCTCTCCGTGCCGTGCCTTTCGTTACCCTTGCCTCGCCTTGCTTGGCCTTGCCTTCCATGCCTTCCGTTGTTCTTTCCTTGCCTTGTCGTGCATTGCCTAGCCATCCGTTGTCGTGCATCAACCTTACCTTGCCTGACCGTGCCTTCCCTTGCGTTACCCTTTCCTTGCCTTGTGGTGCATTGCCTAGCCGTGCGTTGTCGTGCCTTAGCCTTGTTTCCCCTTGCCGTGCCGTTCCTTCCGTTACCCTTGACTTGCCTTGATTTTCCGTGCCTTCCTTTCCTTCCGTTACTCTTTGCTTGCCTGGCCGTGCATTGCCTAGCCGTGCGTTTTCGTGCTTTAGCCTTGTTTCCCCTTGCCGTGCCATGACGTCCGTTACCCTTGCCTTGCCTTGCTTTCCCTTGCCTTCCTTGCCTTCCGTTACTGTTTGATTGCCTTGCCGTGCAATGCCCAACCTTGTGTTGTCGTGCCTAATTCTTGCCTTGCCTGACCGTGACTTGCCTTGCGGTCGCCTTTCCCTGCCTTGCCGTGCATTGCCTAGCCGTGCGTTTTCGTGCTTTAGCCTTGTTTCCCCTTGCCGTGCCATGCCTTGCTTTACCCTTTCCTTGCCTTGCGGTGCATTGCCTAGCCGTGCGTTGTCGTGCCTTAGCCTTGTTTCACCTTGCCATAGCCTTGCTTGCGTTGCCTTGCTTTGCCTTGCCTTCCTTGTCTTCCGTTACTCTTTGCTTGCCTTTCGTGCATTGCCTAGCCTTGCGTTGCCGTGCCTTAGCCTTGTTTCCCCTTGCCGTGCCGTGCCTTTTGTTACACTTGCCTTGCCTTGCTTTCCCTTGCCTTCCTTGCCTTCCGTTACTCTTTCCTTGCTGTGCATTGCCTAGCCTTGCGTTGTCGTGCATTAGCCTTGACTTGACTGACCGTGCCTTGCCTTGCGTGACCCTTTCCTTGCCTTGCCGTGCATTGCTTAGCCGTGTGTTGTCGTGCCTTAGACTTGTTTCCCCTTGCCCTGACGTTCCTTCCGTTAACCTTCCCTTGCCTTGATTTCCCTTGTGTTCCTTGCCTTCACTTACTCTTTGCTTTCCTTCCGTGCATTGCCTAGCCTTGTTTGTCGTGCCTTAGCCTTCCCTCGCTGACCGTGCCTTCCCTTGGGTTACCCTTTCCTTGCCTTCCCGTGCATTGCTTAGCCGTGCGTTGTTGTGCCTTAGCATTGTTTCCCCTTGCCATAGCCTAGCTTGCCTTGCCTTTCTTTGAATTCGCTCTCCGTGCGGTTCCTTTCGTTACCCTTGCCTCGCATTGCTTGGCCTTGCATTCATTGCCTTCCGTTACTCTTTCCTTGCCTTGGCGTTCATTGACTAGCCTTGCGTTGTCGTGCATTAACCTTGCCTTGATCGACCGTGCCTTGCCTTGCGTTACCCTTTCCTTGCCTTCCCATGCATTGCCTAGCCGTGCGTTGTCATGCCTTAGCCTTGTTTCCCCTTCCCGTGCCCAGCCTTTTGTTGCACTTGCCTTGCCTTGCTTTCCCTTGCCTTCGTTGCCTTCCGTTACTCTTACCTTGCCTTGCCGTGCATTGACTAGCCTTGAGTTGTCGTGCATTAGCCTTGCCTTGATTGACCGTGCCTTGCCTTGCGTTACCCTTTCCTTGCCTTGCCGTGCATTGCCTAGCCGTGCGTTGTCGTGCCTTAGCCTTGTTTCCCCTTGCCGTGCCGTTCATTCCATTACCCTTGCCTCGCCTTTCTTGGCCTTCCCTTCACTGCCTTCCGTTACTGTTTCCTTGCCTTGCCGTGCATTTCCAAGCCTTCCGTTGTCGTGCCTTAGCCTTGCCTCGCCTGACCGTGCCATCCCTTGCGTTACCCTTTCCTTGCCTTGCCGTGCATTGCCTAGCCTTGCGTTGTCGTGCCTTAGCCTTGCCTCGCCTGACCGTGCTTTGCCTAGCGTTACCCTTTCTTGCCTTGCCGTGCATTGCCTAGTCGTGCGTTTTCTTGCCTTAACCTTGTTTCCCATTGCCGTGCCATGCCTTTTGTTACCCTTGCATTGCTTTCCCTTGCTTTCCTTACCTTCCGTTACTCTTTGCTTGCCTTCCGTGCATTGCCTAGCCTTTCATTGTCGTGCCTTAGCCTTGCCTCGCCTGACAGTGCCTTGCTTTGCGTTACCCTTTCCTTGCATTTTGTGCATTGCCTAGCCGTGGGTTGTCGTGCATTAGCCTTCCCTTGCCTCACCGTGCCTTGCCTTGCGTTACCCTATCCTTGCCTGGCCGTGCACTGCCTAGCCGTGCGTTGTCGTGCTTTAGCCTTGTTTCCCCTTGCCGTGCCGTGCCTTCCGTTACCCTTGCCTTGCCTTGCTTTCCCTTTCCTTCCTTGCCTTCCGTTACTGTTTGCTTCCTTGCCGTGCAATGCCCAACCTGGTGTTGTCGTGCATTATTCTTGCCTTGCCTGACCGTGACTTGCCTTGTGTTACCCTTTCCTTGCATTGCCGTGCATTGCCTAGCCTTGCGTTGTCGTGCATTAGCCTTGCCTTCCCTGACCGTGAGTTGCCTTGCGTTACCCTT
The DNA here is from genome assembly GCF_037893015.1 of Macrotis lagotis. Lineage (NCBI taxonomy): Eukaryota > Metazoa > Chordata > Mammalia > Peramelemorphia > Peramelidae > Macrotis > Macrotis lagotis. The sequence goes on along the minus strand of NW_027422498.1, from coordinate 30,234 downwards.
TCCTTGCCTTGCTGGGCATTGCTTAGCCGTGCGTTGTCGTGCCTGAGCATTGTTTCCCCTTGCCATAGCCTAGCTTACCTTGCCTTGCATTGAATTCCCTCTCCGTGCGGTGCCTTTCGTTACCCTTGCCTCGCCTTGCTTGGCCTTGCCTTCCTTGCCTACCGTTACTCTTTCCTTGCCTTGCCGTGCATTGTCTAGCCTTGCGTTACCCTTTCCTTGCCTTCCCTTGCATTGCCTAGCCGTGCGTTTTCGTGCCTTAGCCTTGTTTCCCCTTGTCGTGCCTTTCCTTCCGTTACCCTTGCCTTTCCTTGCTTTCCCTTGCCTTCCTTGCCTTTCGTTACTCTTTGCTTGCCTTCCGTGCATTGCCTAGCCTTGCGTTGTCGTGCCTTAGCCTTGGCTCGGCTTACCGTGCCTTCCCTTGCGTTACCCTTTCCTTGCCTTGCCGTGCATTACTTAGCCGTGTGTTGTTGTGCCTTAGCATTGTTTCCCCTTGCCATAGCTTAGCTTGCCTTTCCTTGCTTTGCCTTCCCTCTCCTTGCCGTGCCTTCCGTTACCCTTGCCTTGCCTTGCTTTGCCTTTCCTTCCTTGCCTTCCGTTACTGTTTCCTTGCCTTGCCGTGCATTTCCAAGCCTTCCGTTGTCGTGCCTTAGCCTTGCCTCGCCTGACCGTACCTTCCCTTGCGTTACCCTTTCCTTGCCTTGCCGTGCATTACTTAGCCGTGTGTTGTTGTGCCTTAGCATTGTTTCCCCTTGCCATAGCTTAGCTTGCCTTGCCTTGCTTTGCCTTCCCTCTACTTGCCGTGCCTTCTGTTACCCTAGCCTTGCCTTGCTTTGCCTTGCCTTCCTTTCCTTCCGTTCCTCTTTCCCTGCCTTGCCGTGCATTGCCTAGCCTTGCGTTGTCGTGCCTTAGCCTTGCCTCGCCTGACCGTGCCATGCCTTGCGTTTCGCTTTCCTTGCCTTGCGGTGCATTGCCTAGCCGTGCGTTGTCGTGCCTTTGCCTTGTTTCACCTTGCCATAGCCTTGCTTGCGTTGCCTTGCTTTGCCTTGCCTTCCTTGTCTTCCGTTACTCTTTGCTTGCCTTTCGTGCATTGCCTAGCCTTGCGTTGCCGTGCCTTAGCCTTGTTTCCCCTTGCCGTGCCGTGCCTTTTGTTACACTTGCCTTGCCTTGCTTTCCCTTGCCTTCCTTGCCTTCCGTTACTCTTTCCTTGCCGTGCATTGCCTAGCCTTGCGTTGTCGTGCGTTACCCTTGCCTTGACTGACCGTGCCTTGCCTTGCGTTACCCTTTCCTTGCCTTGCCGTGCATTGCTTAGCCGTGCGTTTTCGTGCCTTAGCCTTCTTTCCCCTTGCCGTGCGGTTCCTTCCGTTACCCTTGCCTTGCCTTGCTTTCCCTTGTGTTCCTTGCCTTCCGTTACTCTTTGCTTTCCTTCCGTGCATTGCCTAGCCTTGTTTGTCGTGCCTTAGCCTTGCCTCGGCTGACCGTACCTTCCCTTTAGTTACCATTTCCTTGCCTTGCCGTGCATTGCTTAGCCGTGCGTTGTTGTGCCATAGCATTGTTTCCCCCTGCCATAGCCTGGCTTTCCTTGCCTTGCTTTGCCTTCCATCTCCTTGCCGTGCCAGCCGTTACCCTTGCCTTGCCTTTCTTTCCCTTGCCTTCCTTGCCTTCCGTTACTCTTTGCTTGCATTCCGTGCATTTCCAAGCCTTCCGTTGTCGTGCCTTAGCCTTGCCTCCCCTGACCGTACCTTCCCTTGCGTTACCCTTTCCTTGCCTTCCCGTTCATTTCCTAGCCGTTCGTTGTCGTGCCTTAGCCTTGTTTCCCCTTGCCGTAGCCTTGCTTTGCCTTGCCGTCCTTTCCTTCCGTTACTCTTTACTTGCATTGTCGTGCATTGCCTAGCCTTGCGTTGTCGTTTCTTAGCCTTGCCTCGCCTGACCCTGCTTTGCCTAGCGTTACCCTTTACTTGCCTTTCCGTACTTTGCCTAGCCGTGCGTTGTCGTGCCTTAGAATTGTTTCCCCTTGCCATAGCCTAGCTTGCCTTGCCTTGTTTTGAATTCACTCTCAGTGCCGTGCCTTTCGTTACCCTTGCCTCGCCTTGCTTGGCCTTGCCTTCCTTGCCTTCCGTTACTCTTTCCTTGCCTTGCCGTGCATTGCCTAGCCTTCCGTTGTCGTGCATCAACCTTGCCTTGCCTGACCGTGCCTTGCCTTGCGTTACCCTTTCCTTGCCTTGCCGTGCATTGCCTAGCCGTGCGTTGTCGAACCTTATCCTTGTTTCCACTTGCCGTGCCGTTCCTTCCGTTACCCTTGCCTTGCCTAGATTTTCCGTGCCTTCCTTTCCTTCCGTTACTCTTTCACTGCCTTGCCGTGCATTGCCTAGCCTTGCGTTGTCCTGCATTAGCCTTGCCTTGCCTGACCGTGCCTTGCCTTGCATTACCCTTTCCTTGCCTTACCGTGCATTGCCTAGCCTTGCGTTGTCGTGCATTAGCCTTGCGTTGCCTGACCGTGAGTTGCTTTTCGTGACCCTTTCCTTGCCTTGCCGGGCATTGCTTAACCGTGCGTTGTCGTGCCTTAGCATTGTTTCCCCTTGCCATAGCCTAGCTTGCCTTGCCTTGCTTTGAATTCCCTCTCCGTGCCGTGCCTTTCGTTACCCTTGCCTCGCCTTGCTTGTCCTTGCCTTCCTTGCCTTCCGTTACTCTTTCCTTGCCTTGCCGTGCATTGCCTAGCCTTGCGTTGTCGTGCATCAGCCTTGCCTTCCCTGACTGTGCCTTGCCTTGCGTTACCCTTTCCTTGCCTTGCCGTGCATTGCCTAGCCGTGCGTTGTCGTGCCTTAGCCTTGTTTCACCTTGCCATAGCCTTCCTTGCGTTGCCTTGCTTTGCCTTGACTTCCTTGCCTTCCGTTACTCTTTGCTTGCCTTCCGTGCATTGCCTAGCCTTGCCTTGTCGTGCCTTAGACTTGCCTCGCCTGTCCGTGCCATCCCTTGCGTTACCCTTTCCCTGCCTTGTCGTGCATTGCCTAGCCCTGCGTTGTCGTGCCTTAGCATTGTTTCCCCTTGCCATAGACTTGTTTTGCCTTGCCCTCCTTTCCTTCCGTAACTCTTTACATGCCTTGCGTGCATTGCCTTGCCTTGCGTAGTCGTGCCTTAGCCTTGCCTCGTCTATCATTGCTTTGCCTAGGGTTACCCTTTCCTTGCCTTGCTGTGCATTACCTAGCCGTGCGTTGTCCTGCCTTAGCCTTGTTTCCCATTGCCGTGCCATGCCTTTTGTTACACTTGCCTTGCCTTCCTTTGCCTTGCCTTCCTTTCGTTCCGTTACTCTTTCCTTGCCTTGCCGTGCATTGCCTAGCCTTGCATTGTCCTGCATTAACCTTGCCTTAACTGAACGTGCCTTGCCTTGCGTTACCCTTTCCTTGCCTTGCCGTGCATTGCGTAGCGTTGCGTTGTCGTGCATTAGCCTTGCCTTGCCTGACCGTGAGTTGCCTTTCGTTACCCTTTCCTTGCCTTGCCAGGAATTGCTTAGCCGTGCGTTTTCCTGCCTTAGCATTGTTTCCTCTTGCCATAGCCTAGCTTGCCTTGCCTTGCTTTGAATTCCCTCTCCTGGAGTGCCTTTCGTTACCCTTGCCTCGCCTTGCTTGGCCTTGCCTTCCATGCCTTCCGTTGTTCTTTCCTTGCCTTGTCGTGCATTGCCTAGCCATCCGTTGTCGTGCATCAACCTTACCTTGCCTGACCGTGCCTTCCCTTGCGTTACCCTTTCCTTGCCTTGCCGTGCATTGCCTAGCCTTGCGTTGCCGTGCCTTAGCCTTGTTTCCCCTTGCCGTGCCGTTCCTTCCGTTACCCTTGACTTGCCTTGATTTTCCGTGCCTTCCTTTCCTTCCGTTACTCTTTGCTTGCCTGGCCGTGCATTGCCTAGCCGTGCGTTTTCGTGCTTTAGCCTTGTTTCCCCTTGCCGTGCCATGACGTCCGTTACCCTTGCCTTGCCTTGCTTTCCCTTGCCTTCCTTGCCTTCCGTTACTGTTTGATTGCCTTGCCGTGCAATGCCCAACCTTGTGTTGTCGTGCCTAATTCTTGCCTTGCCTGACCGTGACTTGCCTTGCGGTCGCCTTTCCCTCCCTTGCCGTGCATTGCCTAGCCGTGCGTTTTCGTGCTTTAGCCTTGTTTCCCCTTGCCGTGCCATGACGTCCGTTACCCTTGCCTTGCCTTGCTTTCCCTTGCCTTCATTGCCTTCCGTTACTGTTTGATTGCCTTGCCGTGCAATGCCCAACCTTGTGTTGTCGTGCCTAATTCTTGCCTTCCCTGACCGTGACTTGCCTTGCGTTCGCCTTTCCCTGCCTTGCCGTGCATTGCCTAGCCTTGCGTTGTCGTGCCTTAGCCTTGCCTCGCCTGACCGTGCCATGCCTTGCTTTACCCTTTCCTTGCCTTGCGGTGCATTGCCTAGCCGTGCGTTGTCGTGCCTTAGCCTTGTTTCACCTTGCCATAGCCTTGCTTGCGTTGCCTTGCTTTGCCTTGCCTGCCTTGCCTTCCGTTACTCTTTGCTTGCCTTTCGTGCATTGCCTAGCCTTGCGTTGCCGTGCCTTAGCCTTGTTTCCCCTTGCCGTGCCGTGCCTTTTGTTACACTTGCCTTGCCTTGCTTTCCCTTGCCTTCCTTGCCTTCCGTTACTCTTTCCTTGCTGTGCATTGCCTAGCCTTGCGTTGTCGTGCATTAGCCTTGACTTGACTGACCGTGCCTTGCCTTGCGTGACCCTTTCCTTGCCTTGCCGTGCATTGCTTAGCCGTGTGTTGTCGTGCCTTAGACTTGTTTCCCCTTGCCCTGACGTTCCTTCCGTTAACCTTCCCTTGCCTTGATTTCCCTTGTGTTCCTTGCCTTCACTTACTCTTTGCTTTCCTTCCGTGCATTGCCTAGCCTTGTTTGTCGTGCCTTAGCCTTCCCTCGGCTGACCGTGCCTTCCCTTGGGTTACCCTTTCCTTGCCTTCCCGTGCATTGCTTAGCCGTGCGTTGTTGTGCCTTAGCATTGTTTCCCCTTGCCATAGCCTAGCTTGCCTTGCCTTTCTTTGAATTCGCTCTCCGTGCGGTTCCTTTCGTTACCCTTGCCTCGCATTGCTTGGCCTTGCATTCATTGCCTTCCGTTACTCTTTCCTTGCCTTGGCGTTCATTGACTAGCCTTGCGTTGTCGTGCATTAACCTTGCCTTGATCGACCGTGCCTTGCCTTGCGTTACCCTTTCCTTGCCTTCCCATGCATTGCCTAGCCGTGCGTTGTCATGCCTTAGCCTTGTTTCCCCTTCCCGTGCCCAGCCTTTTGTTGCACTTGCCTTGCCTTGCTTTCCCTTGCCTTCGTTGCCTTCCGTTACTCTTACCTTGCCTTGCCGTGCATTGACTAGCCTTGAGTTGTCGTGCATTAGCCTTGCCTTGATTGACCGTGCCTTGCCTTGCGTTACCCTTTCCTTGCCTCGCCGTGCATTGCCTAGCCGTGCGTTGTCGTGCCTTAGCCTTGTTTCCCCTTGCCGTGCCGTTCATTCCATTACCCTTGCCTCGCCTTTCTTGGCCTTCCCTTCACTGCCTTCCGTTACTGTTTCCTTGCCTTGCCGTGCATTTCCAAGCCTTCCGTTGTCGTGCCTTAGCCTTGCCTCGCCTGACCGTGCCATCCCTTGCGTTACCCTTTCCTTGCCTTGCCGTGCATTGCCTAGCCTTGCGTTGTCGTGCCTTAGCCTTGCCTCGCCTGACCGTGCTTTGCTTAGCGTTACCCTTTCTTGCCTTGCCGTGCATTGCCTAGTCGTGCGTTTTCCTGCCTTAGCCTTGTTTCCCATTGCCGTGCCATGCCTTTTGTTACCCTTGCATTGCTTTCCCTTGCTTTCCTTACCTTCCGTTACTCTTTGCTTGCCTTCCGTGCATTACCTAGCCTTTCATTGTCGTGCCTTAGCCTTGCCTCGCCTGACAGTGCCTTGCTTTGCGTTACCCTTTCCTTGCATTTTGTGCATTGCCTAGCCGTGGGTTGTCGTGCATTAGCCTTCCCTTGCCTCACCGTGCCTTGCCTTGCGTTACCCTATCCTTGCCTGGCCGTGCACTGCCTAGCCGTGCGTTGTCGTGCTTTAGCCTTGTTTCCCCTTGCCGTGCCGTGCCTTCCGTTACCCTTGCCTTGCCTTGCTTTCCCTTTCCTTCCTTGCCTTCCGTTACTGTTTGCTTCCTTGCCGTGCAATGCCCAACCTGGTGTTGTCGTGCATTATTCTTGCCTTGCCTGACCGTGACTTGCCTTGTGTTACCCTTTCCTTGCATTTCCGTGCATTGCCTAGCCTTGCGTTGTCGTGCATTAGCCTTGCCTTCCCTGACCGTGAGTTGCCTTGCGTTACCCTTTCCTTGCCTTGCTGGGCATTGCTTAGCCGTGCGTTGTCGTGCCTGAGCATTGTTTCCCCTTGCCATAGCCTAGCTTACCTTGCCTTGCATTGAATTCCCTCTCCGTGCGGTGCCTTTCGTTACCCTTGCCTCGCCTTGCTTGGCCTTGCCTTCCTTGCCTACCGTTACTCTTTCCTTGCCTTGCCGTGCATTGCCTAGCCTTGCGTTACCCTTTCCTTGCCTTCCCTTGCATTGCCTAGCCGTGCGTTTTCGTGCCTTAGCCTTGTTTCCCCTTGTCGTGCCTTTCATTCCGTTACCCTTGCCTTTCCTTGCTTTCCCTTGCCTTCCTTGCCTTTCGTTACTCTTTGCTTTCCTTCCGTGCATTGCCTAGCCTTGCGTTGTCGTGCCTTAGCCTTGGCTCGGCTTACCGTGCCTTCCCTTGCGTTACCCTTTCCTTGCCTTGCCGTGCATTGCTTAGCCGTGTGTTGTTGTGCCTTAGCATTGTTTCCCCTTGCCATAGCTTAGCTTGCCTTGCCTTGCTTTGCCTTCCCTCTCCTTGCCGTGCCTTCCGTTACCCTTGCCTTGCCTTGCTTTGCCTTTCCTTCCTTGCCTTCCGTTACTGTTTCCTTGCCTTGCCGTGCATTTCCAAGCCTTCCGTTGTCGTGCCTTAGCCTTGCCTCGCCTGACCGTGCCTTCCCTTGCGTTACCCTTTCCTTGCCTTGCCGTGCATTACTTAGCCGTGTGTTGTTGTGCCTTAGCATTGTTTCCCCTTGCCATAGCTTAGCTTGCCTTGCCTTGCTTTGCCTTCCCTCTACTTGCCGTGCCTTCCGTTACCCTTGCCTTGCCTTGCTTTGCCTTGCCTTCCTTTCCTTCCGTTCCTCTTTCCCTGCCTTGCCGTGCATTGCCTAGCCTTGCGTTGTCGTGCCTTAGCCTTGCCTCGCCTGACCGTGCCATGCCTTGCGTTTCGCTTTCCTTGCCTTGCGGTGCATTGCCTAGCCGTGCGTTGTCGTGCCTTTGCCTTGTTTCACCTTGCCATAGCCTTGCTTGCGTTGCCTTGCTTTGCCTTGCCTTCCTTGTCTTCCGTTACTCTTTGCTTGCCTTTCGTGCATTGCCTAGCCTTGCGTTGCCGTGCCTTAGCCTTGTTTCCCCTTGCCGTGCCGTGCCTTTTGTTACACTTGCCTTGCCTTGCTTTCCCTTGCCTTCCTTGCTTTCCGTTACTCTTTCCTTGCCGTGCATTGCCTAGCCTTGCGTTGTCGTGCGTTACCCTTGCCTTGACTGACCGTGCCTTGCCTTGCGTTACCCTTTCCTTGCCTTGCCGTGCATTGCTTAGCCGTGCGTTTTCGTGCCTTAGCCTTCTTTCCCCTTGCCGTGCGGTTCCTTCCGTTACCCTTGCCTTGCCTTGCTTTCCCTTGTGTTCCTTGCCTTCCGTTACTCTTTGCTTTCCTTCCGTGCATTGCCTAGCCTTGTTTGTCGTGCCTTAGCCTTGCCTCGGCTGACCGTACCTTCCCTTTAGTTACCATTTCCTTGCCTTGCCGTGCATTGCTTAGCCGTGCGTTGTTGTGCCATAGCATTGTTTCCCCCTGCCATAGCCTGGCTTTCCTTGCCTTGCTTTGCCTTCCATCTCCTTGCCGTGCCAGCCGTTACCCTTGCCTTGCCTTTCTTTCCCTTGCCTTCCTTGCCTTCCGTTACTCTTTGCTTGCATTCCGTGCATTTCCAAGCCTTCCGTTGTCGTGCCTTAGCCTTGCCTCCCCTGACCGTACCTTCCCTTGCGTTACCCTTTCCTTGCCTTCCCGTTCATTTCCTAGCCGTTCGTTGTCGTGCCTTAGCCTTGTTTCCCCTTGCCGTAGCCTTGCTTTGCCTTGCCGTCCTTTCCTTCCGTTACTCTTTACTTGCATTGTCGTGCATTGCCTAGCCTTGGGTTGTCGTTTCTTAGCCTTGCCTCGCCTGACCCTGCTTTGCCTAGCGTTACCCTTTACTTGCCTTTCCGTACTTTGCCTAGCCGTGCGTTGTCGTGCCTTAGAATTGTTTCCCCTTGCCATAACCTAGCTTGCCTTGCCTTGCTTTGAATTCACTCTCAGTGCCGTGCCTTTCGTTACCCTTGCCTCGCCTTGCTTGGCCTTGCCTTCCTTGCCTTCCGTTACTCTTTCCTTGCCTTGCCGTGCATTGCCTAGCCTTGCGTTGTCGTGCATCAACCTTGCCTTGCCTGACCGTGCCTTGCCTTGCGTTACCCTTTCCTTGCCTTGCCGTGCATTGCCTAGCCGTGCGTTGTCGAACCTTAGTCTTGTTTGCACTTGCCGTGCCGTTCCTTCCGTTACCCTTGCCTTGCCTAGATTTTCCGTGCCTTCCTTTCCTTCCGTTACTCTTTGCTTGCCTGGCCGTGCATTGCCTAGCCGTGCGTTTTCGTGCTTTAGCCTTGTTTCCCCTTGCCGTGCCATGACGTCCGTTACCCTTGCCTTGCCTTGCTTTCCCTTGCCTTCCTTGCCTTCCGTTACTGTTTGCTTCCCTTGCCGTGCAATGCCCAACCTTGTGTTGTCGTCCCTTATTCTTGCCTTGCCTGACCGTGACTTGCCTTGCGTTCGCCTCTCCTTGCATTGCCGTGCATTGCCTAGCCTTGCGTTGTCGTGCATTAGCCTTGCCTTCCCTGACCGTGAGTTGCCTTGCTTGAGTTGCCTTGCGTTACCCTTTCCTTGCCTTGCCGGGCATTGCTTAGCCGTGCGTTGTCGTGCCTGAGCATTGTTTCCCCTTGCCATAGCCTAGCTTGCCTTGCCTTGCTTTGAATTCCCTCTCCGTGCGGTGCCTTTCGTTACCCTTGCCTCGCCTTGTTTGGCCTTGCCTTCCTTGCCTTCCGTTACTCTTTCCTTGCCTTGTCGTGCATTTCCAAGCCTTCCGTTTTCGTGCCTTAGCCTTGCCTCGTCTGACCTTGCTTTGCCTAGCGTTACCCTTTCCTTGCCTTGCCGTGCATTGCCTAGCCGTGCGTTGTCCTGCCTTAGCCTTGTTTCCCTTTGCCGTGCCATGCCTTTTGTTACACTTGCCTTGCCTTGCTTTGCCTTGCCTTCCTTTCGTTCCGTTACTGTTTCCTTGCCTTGCCGTGCATTGCCTAGCCTTGCATTGTGCTGCATTAGCCTTGCCTTTCCTGACCGTGCCTTGCCTTGCGTTACCCTTTCCTTGCATTGCCGTGCATTGTGTAGCCTTGCGTTGTCGTGCATTAGCCTTGCCTTGCCTGACCGTGAGTTGCCTTTCGTTACCCTTTCCTTGCCTTGCCGGGCATTGCTTAGCCGTGCGTTGTCGTGCCTTAGCATTGTTTCCCCTTGCCATAGACTAGCTTGCCTTGCCTTGCTTTGAATTCCCTCTCCGTGCCGTGCCTTTCATTACCCTTGCCTCCCCTTGCTTGGCCTTGCCTTCCATGCCTTCCGTTGCTCTTTCTTTGCCTTGTCGTGCATTGCCTAGCCTTCCGTTGTCGTGCATCAACCTTGCCTTCCCTGACCGTGCCTTGCCTTGCGTTACCCTTTCCTTGCCTTGCCGTGCATTGCCTAGCCTTGCGTTGCCGTGCCTTAGCCTTGTCTCCCCTTGCCGTTCCGTGCCTTGCGTTACACTTGCCTTGCTTTGCCTTGCCTTGCCTTGCCTTCCTTTTCCCTTTCCTTGCCGTGCATTGCCTAGCCTTGCGTTGTCGGGCATTAGCCTTGCCTTGACTGAACGTGCCTTGCCTTGCGTTACCCTTTCCTTGCCTTGCGCTGCATTGCTTAGCCGTGCGTTGTCGTGCCTTAGACTTGTTTCCCCTTGCCCTGACGTTCCTTCCGTTAACCTTGCCTTGCCTTGCTTTCCCTTGTGTTCCTTGCCTTCCGTTGCTCTTTGCTTTCCTTCCGTGCATTGCCTAGCCTTGTTTGTCGTGCCTTAGACTTCCCTCGGCTGACCGTACCTTCCCTTTAGTTACCATTTCCTTGCCTTGCCGTGCATTGCTTAGCCGTGCGTTGTTGTGCCATAGCATTGTTTCCCCCTGCCATAGCCTGGCTTTCCTTGCCTTGCTTTGCCTTCCATCTCCTTGCCGTGCCAGCCGTTACCCTTGCCTTGCCTTTCTTTCCCTTGCCTTCCTTGCCTTCCGTTACTCTTTGCTTGCATTCCGTGCATTTCCAAGCCTTCCGTTGTCGTGCCTTAGCCTTGCCTCCCCTGACCGTACCTTCCCTTGCGTTACCCTTTCCTTGCCTTCCCGTTCATTTCCTAGCCGTTCGTTGTCGTGCCTTAGCCTTGTTTCCCCTTGCCGTAGCCTTGCTTTGCCTTGCCGTCCTTTCCTTCCGTTACTCTTTACTTGCCTTGTCGTGCATTGCCTAGCCTTGCGTTGTCGTTTCTTAGCCTTGCCTCGCCTGACCCTGCTTTGCCTAGCGTTACCCTTTACTTGCCTTTCCGTACTTTGCCTAGCCGTGCGTTGTCGTGCCTTAGAATTGTTTCCCCTTGCCATAGCCTAGCTTGCCTTGCCTTGCTTTGAATTCACTCTCAGTGCCGTGCCTTTCGTTACCCTTGCCTCGCCTTGCTTGGCCTTGCCTTCCTTGCCTTCCGTTACTCTTTCCTTGCCTTGCCGTGCATTGCCTAGCCTTCCGTTGTCGTGCATCAACCTTGCCTTGCCTGACCGTGCCTTGCCTTGCGTTACCCTTTCCTTGCCTTGCCGTGCATTGCCTAGCCGTGCGTTGTCGAACCTTAGCCTTGTTTCCACTTGCCGTGCCGTTCCTTCCGTTACCCTTGCCTTGCCTAGATTTTCCGTGCCTTCCTTTCCTTCCGTTACTCTTTCACTGCCTTGCCGTGCATTGCCTAGCCTTGCGTTGTCCTGCATTAGCCTTGCCTTGCCTGACCGTGCCTTGCCTTGCATTACCCTTTCCTTGCCTTACCGTGCATTGCCTAGCCTTGCGTTGTCGTGCATTAGCCTTGCGTTGCCTGACCGTGAGTTGCTTTTCGTGACCCTTTCCTTGCCTTGCCGGGCATTGCTTAACCGTGCGTTGTCGTGCCTTAGCATTGTTTCCCCTTGCCATAGCCTAGCTTGCCTTGCCTTGCTTTGAATTCCCTCTCCGTGCCGTGCCTTTCGTTACCCTTGCCTCGCCTTGCTTGTCCTTGCCTTCCTTGCCTTCCGATACTCTTTCCTTGCCTTGCCGTGCATTGCCTAGCCTTGCGTTGTCGTGCATCAGCCTTGCCTTCCCTGACTGTGCCTTGCCTTGCGTTACCCTTTCCTTGCCTTGCCGTGCATTGCCTAGCCGTGCGTTGTCGTGCCTTAGCCTTGTTTCACCTTGCCATAGCCTTCCTTGCGTTGCCTTGCTTTGCCTTGACTTCCTTGCCTTCCGTTACTCTTTGCTTGCCTTCCGTGCATTGCCTAGCCTTGCCTTGTCGTGCCTTAGACTTGCCTCGCCTGTCCGTGCCATCCCTTGCGTTACCCTTTCCCTGCCTTGTCGTGCATTGCCTAGCCCTGCGTTGTCGTGCCTTAGCCTTGTTTCCCCTTGCCATAGCCTTGCTTTGCCTTGCCCTCCTTTCCTTCCGTTACTCTTTACATGCCTTGCGTGCATTGCCTTGCCTTGCGTTGTGCCTTAGCCTTGCCTCGTCTATCATTGCTTTGCCTAGGGTTACCCTTTCCTTGCCTTGCTGTGCATTACCTAGCCGTGCGTTGTCCTGCCTTAGCCTTGTTTCCCATTGCCGTGCCATGCCTTTTGTTACACTTGCCTTGCCTTCCTTTGCCTTGCCTTCCTTTCGTTCCGTTACTCTTTCCTTGCCTTGCCGTGCATTGCCTAGCCTTGCATTGTCCTGCATTAGCCTTGCCTTCCCTGACCGTGCCTAGCCTTGCGTTACCCTTTCCTTGCCTTGCCGTGCATTGCGTAGCGTTGCGTTGTCGTGCATTAGGCTTGCCTTGCCTGAACGTGAGTTGCCTTTCGTTACCCTTTCCTTGCCTTGCCGGGCATTGCTTAGCCGTGCGTTGTCGTGCCTTAGCATTGTTTCCCCTTGCCATAGCCTAGCTTGCCTTGCCTTGCTTTGAATTCCCTCTCCGTGCCGTGCCTTTCGTTACCCTTGCCTCGCCTTGCTTGGCCTTGCCTTCCATGCCTTCCGTTGTTCTTTCCTTGCCTTGTCGTGCATTGCCTAGCCTTCCGTTGTCGTGCATCAACCTTACCTTGCCTGACCGTGCCTTGCCTTGCGTTACCCTTTCCTTGCCTTGCCGTGCATTGCCTAGCCTTGCGTTGCCGTGCCTTAGCCTTGTTTCCCCTTGCCGTGCCGTTCCTTCCGTTACCCTTGACTTGCCTTGATTTTCCGTGCCTTCCTTTCCTTCCGTTACTCTTTGCTTGCCTGGCCGTGCATTGCCTAGCCGTGCGTTTTCGTGCTTTAGCCTTGTTTCCCCTTGCCGTGCCATGACGTCCGTTACCCTTGCCTTGCCTTGCTTTCCCTTGCCTTCCTTGCCTTCCGTTACTGTTTGATTGCCTTGCCGTGCAATGCCCAACCTTGTGTTGTCGTGCCTAATTCTTGCCTTGCCTGACCGTGACTTGCCTTGCGGTCGCCTTTCCCTGCCTTGCCGTGCATTGCCTAGCCGTGCGTTTTCGTGCTTTAGCCTTGTTTCCCCTTGCCGTGCCATGACGTCCGTTACCCTTGCCTTGCCTTGCTTTCCCTTGCCTTCATTGCCTTCCATTACTGTTTGATTGCCTTGCCGTGCAATGCCCAACCTTGTGTTGTCGTGCCTAATTCTTGCCTTCCCTGACCGTGACTTGCCTTGCGTTCGCCTTTCCCTGCCTTGCCGTGCATTGCCTAGCCTTGCGTTGTCGTGCCTTAGCCTTGCCTCGCCTGACCGTGCCATGCCTTGCTTTACCCTTTCCTTGCCTTGCGGTGCATTGCCTAGCCGTGCGTTGTCGTGCCTTAGCCTTGTTTCACCTTGCCATAGCCTTGCTTGCGTTGCCTTGCTTTGCCTTGCCTGCCTTGCCTTCCGTTACTCTTTGCTTGCCTTTCGTGCATTGCCTAGCCTTGCGTTGCCGTGCCTTAGCCTTGTTACCCCTTGCCGTGCCGTGCCTTTTGTTACACTTGCCTTGCCTTGCTTTCCCTTGCCTTCCTTGCCTTCCGTTACTCTTTCCTTGCTGTGCATTGCCTAGCCTTGCGTTGTCGTGCATTAGCCTTGACTTGACTGACCGTGCCTTGCCTTGCGTGACCCTTTCCTTGCCTTGCCGTGCATTGCTTAGCCGTGTGTTGTCGTGCCTTAGACTTGTTTCCCCTTGCCCTGACGTTCCTTCCGTTAACCTTCCCTTGCCTTGATTTCCCTTGTGTTCCTTGCCTTCACTTACTCTTTGCTTTCCTTCCGTGCATTGCCTAGCCTTGTTTGTCGTGCCTTAGCCTTCCCTCGGCTGACCGTGCCTTCCCTTGGGTTACCCTTTCCTTGCCTTCCCGTGCATTGCTTAGCCGTGCGTTGTTGTGCCTTAGCATTGTTTCCCCTTGCCATAGCCTAGCTTGCCTTGCCTTTCTTTGAATTCGCTCTCCGTGCGGTTCCTTTCGTTACCCTTGCCTCGCATTGCTTGGCCTTGCATTCATTGCCTTCCGTTACTCTTTCCTTGCCTTGGCGTTCATTGACTAGCCTTGCGTTGTCGTGCATTAACCTTGCCTTGATCGACCGTGCCTTGCCTTGCGTTACCCTTTCCTTGCCTTCCCATGCATTGCCTAGCCGTGCGTTGTCATGGCTTAGCCTTGTTTCCCCTTCCCGTGCCCAGCCTTTTGTTGCACTTGCCTTGCCTTGCTTTCCCTTGCCTTCGTTGCCTTCCGTTACTCTTACCTTGCCTTGCCGTGCATTGACTAGCCTTGAGTTGTCGTGCATTAGCCTTGCCTTGATTGACCGTGCCTTGCCTTGCGTTACCCTTTCCTTGCCTTGCCGTGCATTGCCTAGCCGTGCGTTGTCGTGCCTTAGCCTTGTTTCCCCTTGCCGTGCCGTTCATTCCATTACCCTTGACTCGCCTTTCTTGGCCTTCCCTTCACTGCCTTCCGTTACTGTTTCCTTGCCTTGCCGTGCATTTCCAAGCCTTCCGTTGTCGTGCCTTAGCCTTGCCTCGCCTGACCGTGCCATCCCTTGCGTTACCCTTTCCTTGCCTTGCCGTGCATTGCCTAGCCTTGCGTTGTCGTGCCTTAGCCTTGCCTCGCCTGACCGTGCTTTGCCTAGCGTTACCCTTTCTTGCCTTGCCGTGCATTGCCTAGTCGTGCGTTTTCTTGCCTTAACCTTGTTTCCCATTGCCGTGCCATGCCTTTTGTTACCCTTGCATTGCTTTCCCTTGCTTTCCTTACCTTCCGTTACTCTTTGCGTGCCTTCCGTGCATTGCCTAGCCTTTCATTGTCGTGCCTTAGCCTTGCCTCGCCTGACAGTGCCTTGCTTTGCGTTACCCTTTCCTTGCATTTTGTGCATTGCCTAGCCGTGGGTTGTCGTGCATTAGCCTTCCCTTGCCTCACCGTGCCTTGCCTTGCGTTACCCTATCCTTGCCTGGCCGTGCACTGCCTAGCCGTGCGTTGTCGTGCTTTAGCCTTGTTTCCCCTTGCCGTGCCGTGCCTTCCGTTACCCTTGCCTTGCCTTGCTTTCCCTTTCCTTCCTTGCCTTCCGTTACTGTTTGCTTCCTTGCCGTGCAATGCCCAACCTGGTGTTGTCGTGCATTATTCTTGCCTTGCCTGACCGTGACTTGCCTTGTGTTACCCTTTCCTTGCATTGCCGTGCATTGCCTAGCCTTGCGTTGTCGTGCATTAGCCTTGCCTTCCCTGACCGTGAGTTGCCTTGCGTTACCCTTTCCTTGCCTTGCTGGGCATTGCTTAGCCGTGCGTTGTCGTGCCTGAGCATTGTTTCCCCTTGCCATAGCCTAGCTTACCTTGCCTTGCATTGAATTCCCTCTCCGTGCGGTGCCTTTCGTTACCCTTGCCTCGCCTTGCTTGGCCTTGCCTTCCTTGCCTTCCGTTACTCTTTCCTTGCCTTGCCGTGCATTGCCTAGCCTTGCGTTACCCTTTCCTTGCCTTCCCTTGCATTGCCTAGCCGTGCGTTTTCGTGCCTTAGCCTTGTTTCCCCTTGTCGTGCCTTTCATTCCGTTACCCTTGCCTTTCCTTGCTTTCCCTTGCCTTCCTTGCCTTTCGTTACTCTTTGCTTGCCTTCCGTGCATTGCCTAGCCTTGCGTTGTCGTGCCTTAGCCTTGGCTCGGCTTACCGTGCCTTCCCTTGCGTTACCCTTTCCTTGCCTTGCCGTGCATTACTTAGCCGTGTGTTGTTGTGCCTTAGCATTGTTTCCCCTTGCCATAGCTTAGCTTGCCTTGCCTTACTTTGCCTTCCCTCTCCTTGCCGTGCCTTCCGTTACCCTTGCCTTGCCTTGCTTTCCCTTTCCTTCCTTGCCTTCCGTTACTGTTTCCTTGCCTTGCCGTGCATTTTCAAGCCTTCCGTTGTCGTGCCTTAGCCTTGCCTCGCCTGACCGTGCCTTCCCTTGCGTTACCCTTTCCTTGCCTTGCCGTGCATTACTTAGCCGTGTGTTGTTGTGCCTTAGCATTGTTTCCCCTTGCCATAGCTTAGCTTGCCTTGCCTTGCTTTGCCTTCCCTCTACTTGCCGTGCCTTCCGTTACCCTTGCCTTGCCTTGCTTTGCCTTGCCTTCCTTTCCTTCCGTTCCTCTTTCCCTGCCTTGCCGTGCATTGCCTAGCCTTGCGTTGTCGTGCCTTAGCCTTGCCTCGCCTGACCGTGCCATGCCTTGCGTTTCGCTTTCCTTGCCTTGCGGTGCATTGCCTAGCCGTGCGTTGTCGTGCCTTTGCCTTGTTTCACCTTGCCATAGCCTTGCTTGCGTTGCCTTGCTTTGCCTTGCCTTCCTTGTCTTCCGTTACTCTTTGCTTGCCTTTCGTGCATTGCCTAGCCTTGCGTTGCCGTGCCTTAGCCTTGTTTCCCCTTGCCGTGCCGTGCCTTTTGTTACACTTGCCTTGCCTTGCTTTCCCTTGCCTTCCTTGCTTTCCGTTACTCTTTCCTTGCCGTGCATTGCCTAGCCTTGCGTTGTCGTGCGTTACCCTTGCCTTGACTGACCGTGCCTTGCCTTGCGTTACCCTTTCCTTGCCTTGCCGTGCATTGCTTAGCCGTGCGTTTTCGTGCCTTAGCCTTCTTTCCCCTTGCCGTGCGGTTCCTTCCGTTACCCTTGCCTTGCCTTGCTTTCCCTTGTGTTCCTTGCCTTCCGTTACTCTTTGCTTTCCTTCCGTGCATTGCCTAGCCTTGTTTGTCGTGCCTTAGCCTTGCCTCGGCTGACCGTACCTTCCCTTTAGTTACCATTTCCTTGCCTTGCCGTGCATTGCTTAGCCGTGCGTTGTTGTGCCATAGCATTGTTTCCCCCTGCCATAGCCTGGCTTTCCTTGCCTTGCTTTGCCTTCCATCTCCTTGCCGTGCCAGCCGTTACCCTTGCCTTGCCTTTCTTTCCCTTGCCTTCCTTGCCTTCCGTTACTCTTTGCTTGCATTCCGTGCATTTCCAAGCCTTCCGTTGTCGTGCCTTAGCCTTGCCTCCCCTGACCGTACCTTCCCTTGCGTTACCCTTTCCTTGCCTTCCCGTTCATTTCCTAGCCGTTCGTTGTCGTGCCTTAGCCTTGTTTCCCCTTGCCGTAGCCTTGCTTTGCCTTGCCGTCCTTTCCTTCCGTTACTCTTTACTTGCATTGTCGTGCATTGCCTAGCCTTGCGTTGTCGTTTCTTAGCCTTGCCTCGCCTGACCCTACTTTGCCTAGCGTTACCCTTTACTTGCCTTTCCGTACTTTGCCTAGCCGTGCGTTGTCGTGCCTTAGAATTGTTTCCCCTTGCCATAGCCTAGCTTGCCTTGCCTTGTTTTGAATTCACTCTCAGTGCCGTACCTTTCGTTACCCTTGCCTCGCCTTGCTTGGCCTTGCCTTCCTTGCCTTCCGTTACTCTTTCCTTGCCTTGCCGTGCATTGCCTAGCCTTCCGTTGTCGTGCATCAACCTTGCCTTGCCTGACCGTGCCTTGCCTTGCGTTACCCTTTCCTTGCCTTGCCGTGCATTGCCTAGCCGTGCGTTGTCGAACCTTAGCCTTGTTTCCACTTGCCGTGCCGTTCCTTCCGTTACCCTTGCCTTGCCTAGATTTTCCGTGCCTTCCTTTCCTTCCGTTACTCTTTGCTTGCCTGGCCGTGCATTGCCTAGCCGTGCGTTTTCGTGCTTTAGCCTTGTTTCCCCTTGCCGTGCCATGACGTCCGTTACCCTTGCCTTGCCTTGCTTTCCCTTGCCTTCCTTGCCTTCCGTTACTGTTTGCTTGCCTTGCCGTGCAATGCCCAACCTTGTGTTGTCGTCCCTTATTCTTGCCTTGCCTGACCGTGACTTGCCTTGCGTTCGCCTTTCCTTGCATTGCCGTGCATTGCCTAGCCTTGCGTTGTCGTGCATTAGCCTTGCCTTCCCTGACCGTGAGTTGCCTTGCGTTACCCTTTCCTTGCCTTGCCGGGCATTGCTTAGCCGTGCGTTGTCGTGCCTGAGCATTGTTTCCCCTTGCCATAGCCTAGCTTTCCTTGCCTTGCTTTGAATTCCCTCTCCGTGCGGTGCCTTTCGTTACCCTTGCCTCGCCTTGTTTGGCCTTGCCTTCCTTGCCTTCCGTTACTCTTTCCTTGCCTTGCCGTGCATTTCCAAGCCTTCCGTTGTCGTGCCTTAGCCTTGACTCGTCTGACCTTGCTTTGCCTAGCGTTACCCTTTCCTTGCCTTGCCGTGCATTGTATAGCAGTGCGTTGTCCTGCCTTAGCCTTGTTTCCCTTTGCCGTGCCATGCCTTTTGTTACACTTGCCTTGCCTTGCTTTGCCTTGCCTTCCTTTCGTTCCGTTACTGTTTCCTTGCCTTGCCGTGCATTGCCTAGCCTTCCGTTGTCGTGCATCAACCTTGCCTTGCCTGACCGTGCCTTGCCTTGCGTTACCCTTTCCTTGCCTTGCCGTGCATTGCCTAGCCTTGCGTTGCCGTGCCTTAGCCTTGTCTCCCCTTGCCGTTCCGTTCCTTTTGTTACACTTGCCTTGCCTTGCTTTCCCTTGCCTTCCTTGCCTTCCTTTACTCGTTCCTTGCCGTGCATTGCCTAGCCTTGCGTTGTCGGGCATTAGCCTTGCCTTGACTGAACGTGCCTTGCCTTGCGTTACCCTTTCCTTGCCTTGCCGTGCATTGCTTAGCCGTGCGTTGTCGTGCCTTAGACTTGTTTCCCCTTGCCCTGACGTTCCTTCCGTTAACCTTGCCTTGCCTTGCTTTCCCTTGTGTTCCTTGCCTTCCGTTGCTCTTTGCTTTCCTTCCGTGCATTGCCTAGCCTTGTTTGTCGTGCCTTAGACTTCCCTCGGCTGACCGTGCCTTCCCTTGGGTTACCCTTTCTTTGACTTGCCGTGCATTGCTTAGCCGTGCGTTGTTGTGCCTTAGCATTGTTTCCCGTTGCCATAGCCTAGCTTGCCTTGCCTTGCTTTGCCTTCCCTCTCCTTGCCGTGCCTTCCGTTACCCTTGCCTTGCCTTGCTTTGCCTTGCATTCTTTGCCTTCCGTTACTGTTTCCTTGCCTTGCCGTGCATTGCCAAGCCTTGCGTTGTCGTGCCTTAGCCTTGCCTTTACTGACCGTGCCTTGCCTTGCGTTACCCTTTCCTTGCCTTGCCGTGCATTGCGTAGCCTTGCGTTGTCGTGCATTAGCCTTGCATTGCCTGACCGTGAGTTGAATTTCGTTACCCTTTCCTTGCCTTGCCGGGCATTGCTTAGCCGTACGTTGTCGTGCCTGAGCATTGTTTCCCCTTGCCATAGCCTAGCTTGCCTTGCCTTGCTTTGAATTCCCTCTCCGTGCGGTGCCTTTCGTTACCCTTGCCTCGCCTTGCTTGGCCTTGCCCTCCTTTCCTTCCGTTACTCTTTACATGCCTTGCGTGCATTGCCTTGCCTTGCGTAGTCGTGCCTTAGCCTTGCCTCGTCTGACCTTGCTTTGCCTAGCGTTACCCTTTCCTTGCCTTGCCGTGCATTGCCTAGCCGTGCGTTGTCCTGCCTTAGCCTTGTTTCCCATTGCCGTGCCATGCCTTTTGTTACACTTGCCTTGCCTTGCTTTGCCTTGCCTTCCTTTCGTTCCGTTACTCTTTCCTTGCCTTGCCGTGCATTGCCTAGCCTTGCATTGTCCTGCATTAACCTTGCCTTCCCTGACCGTGCCTTGCCTTGCGTTACCCTTTCCTTGCCATTCCGTGCATTGCCTAGCCGTGCGTTGTCGTGCCTTAGCCTTGTTTCACCTTGCCATAGCCTTGCTTGCGTTGACTTGCTTTGCCTTGACTTCCTTTCCTTGCGTTACTCTTTGCTTGCCTTCCTTGCATTGCCTAGCCTTGCGTTGTCGTGCCTTAGACTTGCCTCGCCTATCCTTGCCTTGCCTTGCGTTACCCTTTCCTTGAATTCCCAAGCATTGCCTAGCCGTGCGTTGTCGTGCCTTAGCCTTGTTTCTCCTTGCCGTGCCCAGCCTTTTGTTAAACTTGCCTTGCCTTGCTTTCCCTTGCCTTCCATGCCTTAAGTTACTCTTTCCTTGCCTTGCCGTGCATTGACTAGCCTTGCGTTGTCGTGCATTAGCCTTGCCTTTATTGACCGTGCCTTGCCTTGCGTTACCCTTTCCTTGCCTTGCCGTGCATTGCCTAGCCGTGCGTTGTCGTGCCTTAGCCTTGTTTCCCCTTGCCGTGCCGTTCCTTCCGTTACCTTTGCCTTGCCTTGCTTTCCCTTTCTTTCCTTACCTTCCGTTACTCTTTGCTTGCCTTCCGTGCATTGCCTAGCCTTGCATTGTCGTGCCTTAGCTTTGCCTCGCCTGACAGTGCCTTGCTTTGCGTTACCCTTTCCTTGCCTTGTTTTGCATTGCCTAGCCGTGGGTTGTCGTGCATTAGCCTTGCCTTGCCTCACCGTGCCTTGCCTTGCGTTACCCTTTCCTTCCCTGGCCGTGCATTGCCTAGCCGTGCGTTGTCGTGCTTTAGCGTTGTTTCCCCCTTGCCGTGCCGTGCATTCCGTTACCCTTGCCTTCCCTTGCTTTCCCTTGCCTTCCTAGCCTTCCGTTACTGTTTGCTTGCCTTGCCGTGCAATGGCCAACCTTGTGTTGTAGTACCTTATTCTTGTCTTGCCTGACCGTGACTTGCCTTGCGTTACCCTTTCCTTGCATTGCCGTGCATTGCCTAGCCTTGCGTTGTCGTGCATTAGCCTTGCCTTCCCTGACCGTGAGTTCCCTTGCGTTACCCTTTCCTTGCCTTGCCGGGCATTGCTCAGCCGTGCGTTGTCGTGCCTGAGCATTGTTTCCACTTGCCATAGCCTAGCTTGCCTTGCCTTGCTCTGAATTCCCTCTCCGTGCGGTGCCTTTCGTTACCCTTGCCTCGCCTTGCTTTGCCTTGCCTTCCTTGCCATCCGTTTACTGTTTCCTTGCCTTGCCGTGCATTGCCTAGCCTTGCGTTGTCGTGCCTTAGCCTTGCCTTGGCTGACCGTGCCTTGACTTGCGTTACCCTTTCTTTGCCTTGCCGTTCATTGCCTAGACGTGCGTGGTCGTGCCTTAGCCTTGTTTCCCCTTGCCATAGCCTTGCTTTGCCTTTCCCTCCTTTCCTTCCGTTACTCTTTGCATGCATTGCGTGCATTGCCTTGCCTTCCGTTGTCGTGCCTTAGCCTTGCCTCGTCTGACCTTGCTTTGCTTAGCGTTACCCTTTCGTTGCCTTGCCGTGCATTGCCTAGCCGTGCGTTGTCCTGCCTTAGCCTTGTTTCCCATTGCCGTGCCATGCCTTTTGTTACACTTGCCTTGCCTTGCTTTGCCTTGCCTTCCTTTCGTTCCGTTACTCTTTCCTTGCCTTGCCGTACATTGCCTAGCCGTGCGTTGTCGTGCCTTAGCCTTGTTTCACCTTGCCATAGCCTTGCTTGCGTTGCCTTGCTTTGCCTTGACTTCCTTGCCTTGCGTTACTCTTTGCTTGCCTTCCGTGCATTGCCTAGCCTTGCGTTGTCGTTCCTTAGACTTGCCTCGCCTATCCGTGCCTTGCCTTGCGTTACCCTTTCCTTGCATTGCCGTGCATTGCCTAGCCTTCCGTTGTCATGCATTAGCCTTGCCTTCCCTGACCGTGAGTTGCCTTGCGTTACCCTTTCCTTGCCTTGCCGTGCATTGCTCAGCCGTGCGTTGTCGTGCCTGAGCTTTGTTTCCCCTTGCCATAGCCTAGCTTGCCTTGCCTTGCTTTGAATTCCCTCTCCGTGCGTTGCCTTTCGTTACCCTTGCCTTGCCTTGCTTTCCCTTGCCTTCCTTGCCTTCCTTTACTCGTTCCTTGCCGTGCATTGCCTAGCCTTGCGTTGTCGTGCATTAGCCTTGCCTTGACTGAACGTGCCTTGCCTTGCGTTACCCTTTCCTTGCCTTGCGCTGCATTGCTTAGCCGTGCCTTGTCGTGCCTTAGACTTGTTTCCCCTTGCTCTGACGTTCCTTCCGTTAACCTTGCCTTGCCTTGCTTTTCCTTGTGTTCCTTGCCTTCCGTTACTCTTTGCTTTCCTTCCGTGCATTGCCCAGCCTTGTTTGTCGTGCCTTAGCCTTCCCTCGGCTGACCGTGCCTTCCCTTGGGTTACCCTTTCCTTGCCTTGCCGTGCATTGCTTAGCCTTGCGTTGTTGTGCCATAGCATTGTTTCCCCTTGCCATAGCCTAGCTTGCCTTGCCTTGCTTTGCCTTCCCTCTCCTTGCCGTGACTTCCGTTACCCTTGCCTTGCCTTGCTTTGCCTTGCATTCCTTGCCTTCAGTTACTGTTTCCTTGACTTGCCGTGCATTGCCTAGCCTTGCCTTGTCGTGCCTTAGCCTTGCTTGACTGACAGTGTCTTGCCTTGCGTGACCCTTTCTTTGCCTTGCCGTTCATTGCCTAGGCGTGCGTTGTCGTGCCTTTGCCTTGTTTTCCCTTGCCGTGCCGTTCCTTCCGTTACCCTTGCCTTGCCTTTCTTTCCCTTGCCTTCCTTGCCTTCCGTTACTCTTTGCTTGCCTTCCGTGCATTTCCAAGCCTTCCGTTGTCGTGCCTAAGCCTTTCATCGCCTGACCGTGCCTTCCCTTGCGTTACCCTTTCCTTCCCTTGCTTGGCATTGCCTAGCCCTGCGTTGTCGTGCCTTAGCCTTGTTTCCCCTTGCCGTAGCCTTGCTTTGCCTTGCCGTCCTTTTCTTCCGTTACTGTTTCCTTGCCTTGCCGTGCATTGCCTAGCCTTGCGTTGTCGTGCCTTAGCCTTGCCTTGACTGACCGTGCCTTGCCTTGCGTTACCCTTTGTTTGCCTTTGCGTTCATTGCCTAGGCGTGCGTTGTCGTGCCTTAGGCTTGCCTCGCCTGACCCTGCTTTGCCTAGCGTTACCCTTTCCTTGCGTTGCCGTGCATTGCCTAGCCGTCCGTTGTCCTGCCTTAGCTTTGTTCCCCATTGCCGTGCCATGCCTTTTGTTACACTTGCCTTGCCTTGCTTTGCCTTGCCTTCCTTTCCTTCCGTTGCTCTTTCCCTGCCTTGCCGTGCATGGACTAGCCTTGCGTTTTCGTGCCTTAGCCTTGCCTCGCCTGACCGTGCCATGCCTTGCGTTACCCTTTCCTTGCCTTGCTGTGCATTGCCTAGCCGTGCGTTGTCGTGCCTTAGCCTTGTTTCACCTTGCCATAGCCTTGCTTGCGTTGCCTTGCTTTGCCTTGCCTTCCTTGCCTTCCGTTACTCTTTGCTTGCCTTTCGTGCATTGCCTAGCCTTGCGTTGCCGTGCCTTAGCCTTGTTTCCCCTTGCCGTGCCGTGCCTTTTGTTACACTTGCCTTGCCTTGCTTTCCCTTGCCTTCCTTGCCTTCCGTTACTCTTTCCTTGCAGTACATTGCCTAGCCTTGCGTTGTCGTGCGTTAGCCTTGCCTTGACTGACCGTGCCTTGCCTTGCGTTACCCTTTCCTTGCCTTGCCATGCATTGCTTAGCCGTGCGTTGTCGTGCCTTAGCCTTGTTTCCCCTTGCCGTGCGGTTCCTTCCGTTACCCTTGCCTTGCCTTGCTTTCCCTTGTGTTCCTTGCCTTCCGTTACTCTTTGCTTTCCTTCCGTGCATTGCCTAGCCTTGTTTGTCGTGCCTTAGCCTTGCCTCGGCTGACCGTGCGTTCCCTTGGGTTACCCTTTCCTTGCCTTGCCGTGCATTGCCTAGCCGTGCATTGTCGTGCCTTAGCCTTGTTTCCCCTTGCAGTGTCGTGCCTTTTGTTACACTTGCCTAGCCTTGCTTTGCCTTGCCTTCCTTTCCTTCCGTTACTCTTTCACTGCCTTGCCGTGCATTGCCTAGCCTTGCGTTGTCCTGCATTAGCCTTGCCTTGCCTGACCGTGACTTGCCTTGCATTAACGTTTCCTTGCCTTACCGTGCATTGCCTAGACTTGCGTTGTCGTGCATTAGCCTTGCCTTGCCTGACCGTGAGTTGCCTTTCGTGACCCTTTCCTTGCCTTGCCGGGCATTGCTTAGCCGTGCGTTGTCGTGCCTTAGCATTGTTTCCCCTTGCCATAGCCTAGCTTGCCTTGCCTTGCATTGAATTCCCTCTCCGTGCAGTGCCTTTCGTTACCCTTGCCTCGCCTTGCTTGGCCTTGCCTTCCTTGCCTTCCGTTACTCTTTCCTTGCCTTGCCGTGCATTGCCTAGCCTTGCGTTGTCGTGCATCAGCCTTGCCTTCCCTGACGGTGCCTTGCCTTGCGTTACCCTTTCCTTGCCTTGCCGTGCATTGCCTAGCCGTGCCTGGTCGTGCAATAGACTTGTTTCACCTTGCCATAGCCTTGCTTGCGTTGCCTTGCTTTGCCTTGACTTCCTTGCCTTGCGTTACTCTTTGCTTGCCTTCCGTGCATTGCCTAGCCTTGCGTTGTCGTGCCTTAGACTTGCCTCGGCTGACCCTGCCTTCCCTTGTGTTACCCTTTCCTTGCCTTCCCGTGCATTGCTTAGCCGTGCGTTGTTGTGCCTTAGCATTGTTTCCCCTTGCCATAGCCTAGCTTGCCTTGCCTTGCTTTGCCTTCCCTCTCCTTGCCGTGCCTTCCGTTACCCTTGCCTTGCCTTGCTTTGCCTTGACTTCCTTGTCTTCCGTTACTGCTTCCTTGACTTGCCGTGCATTGCCTAGCCTTGCGTTGTCGTGCCTTCGCCTTTACTTGTCTGACCGTGCCTTGCCTTGCGTTAACCTTTCTTTGCCTTGCCGTTCATTGCCTAGGCGTGCGTTGTCGTGCCTTAGACTTGTTTTCCCTTGCCGTGCCGTTCCTTCCGTTACCCTTGCCTTGCCTTTCTTTCCCTTGCCTTCCTTGCCTTCCGTTACTCTTTGCTTGCCTTCCGTGCATTTCCAAGCCTTCCGTTGTCGTGCCTTAGCCTTTCCTCGCTTGACCGTGCCTTCCCTTGCGTTACCCTTTGCTTCCCTTGCCTTGCATTGCCTAGCCCTGCATTGTCGTGCCTTTGCCTTATTTCCCCTTGCCGTAACCTTGCTTTGCCTTGCCGTCCTTTCCTTCCGTTACTCTTTACTTGCCTTGTCGTGCATTGCCTAGCCTTGCGTTGTCGTGCCTTAGCCTTGCCTCGCCTGACCCTGCTTTGCCTAGCGTTACCCTTTCCTTGCCTTTCCGTGCATTGCCTAGCCGTGCGTTGCCCTGCCTTAGCCTTGTTTCCCATTGCCGTGCCATGCCTTTTGTTACACTTGCCTTGCCGTGTTTTGCCTTGCCTTCCTTTCCTTCCGTTCCTCTTTCCCTGCCTTGCCGTGCATTGCCTAGCCTTGCGTTGTCGTGCCTTAGCCTTGACTCGCCTGACCGTGCCATGCCTTGCGTTACCCTTTCCTTGCCTTGCGGTGCATTGCCTAGCCGTGCGTTGTCGTGCCTTAGCCTTGTTTCACCTTGCCATAGCTTTGCTTGCGTTGCCTTGCTTTCCTTGTCTTCCGTTACTCTTTGCTTGCCTTTCGTGCTTTGCCTAGCCTTGCGTTGCCGTGCCTTAGCCTTGTTTCCCATTGCCGTGCCATGCCTTTAGTTACACTTGCCTTGCCTTGCTTTGCCTTGCCTTCCTTTCCTTCCGTTACTCTTTCACTGCCTTGCCGTGCATTGCCTAGCCTTGCGTTGTGCTGCATTAGCCTTGTTTCCCATTGCCGTGCCATGCCTTTTGTTACACTTGCCTTGCCTTGCTTTGCCTTGCCTTCCTTTCGCTCCGTTACGCTTCCCTTGCCTTGCCGTGCATTGCCTAGCCTTGCATTGTCCTGCATTAGCCTTGCCTTCCCTGACCGTGCCTTGCCTTGCGTTACCCTTTCCTTGCCTTGCCGTGCATTGCCTAGCCGTGCGTTGTCGTGCCTTAGCCTTGTTTCACCTTGCCATAGCCTTGCTTGCGTTGCCTTGCTTTGCCTTGACTTCCTTGCCTTGCGTTACTCTTTGCTTGCCTTCCGTGCATTGCCTAGCCTTGCGTTGTCGTGCCTTAGACTTGCCTCGCCTATCCGTGCCTTGCCTTGCGTTACCCTTTCCTTGACTTGCCAAGCATTGCCTAGCCGTGCGTTGTCGTGCCTTAGCCTTGTTTCACCTTGCCATAGCCTTGCTTGCGTTGCCTTGCTTTGCCTTGACTTCCTTGCCTTCCGTTACTCTTTGCTTGCCTTCCGTGCATTGCCTAGCCTTGCATTGTCGTGCCTTAGCCTTGCCTCGCCTGACAGTGCCTTGCTTTGCGTTACCCTTTCCTTGCCTTGTTGTGCATTGCCTAGCCGTGGGTTGTCGTGCATTAGCCTTGCCTTGCCTCACCGTGCCTTGCCTTGCGTTACCCTTTCCTTGCCTGGCCGTGCATTGCTTAGCCCTGCGTTGTCGTGCTTTAGCCTTGTTTCCCCTTGCCGTGCCGTGCCTTCCGTTACCCTTGCCTTCCCTTGCTTTCCCTTGCCTTCCCAGCCTTCCGTTACTGTTTGCTTGCCTTGCCGTGCAATGCCCAACATTGTGTTGTCGTACCTTATTCTTGCCTTGCCTGACCGTGACTTGCTTTGCGTTACCCTTTCCTTGCGTTGCCGTGCATTGCCTAGCCTTGCGTTGTCGTGCATTAGCCTTGCCTTCCCTGACCGTGAGTTGCCTTGCGTTACCCTTTCCTTGCCTTGCCGGGCATTGCTCAGCCGTGCGTTGTCGTGCCTGAGCATTGTTTCCCCTTGCCATAGCCTAGCTTGCCTTGCCTTGCTTTGAATTCCCTCTCCGTGCGGTGCCTTTCGTTACCCTTGCCTCGCCTTGCTTTGCCTTGCCTTCCTTGCCTTCCGTTACTGTTTCCTTGCCTTGCCGTGCCAATGCACGGCCTAGCCTTGCGTTGTCGTGCCTTAGCCTTGCCTTGGCTGACCGTGCCTTGACTTGCGTTACCCTTTCTTTGCCTTGCCGTTCATTGCCTAGACGTGCGTGGTCGTGCCTTAGCCTTGTTTCCCCTTGCCGTGCCGTTCCTTCCGTTCCCCTTGCCTTGCCATGCTTTCCCTTGCCTTCCTTGCCTTCCGTTAGTCTTTGCTTGCCTTCAGTGCATTTCCAAGCCTTCCGTTGTCGTGCCTTAGCCTTGCCTCGCCTGACTGTGACTTCCTTTGCGTTACACTTTCCTTGCCTTGCCGTGCATTGCCTAGCCCTGCGTTGTCGTGCCTTAGCCTTGTTTCCCCTTGCCGTAGCCTTGCTTTGCCTTGCCGTCCTTTCCTTCCGTTACTCTTTACTTGCCTTGTCGTGCATTGCCTAGCCTTGCATTGTCGTGCCTTAGCCTTGCCTCGCCTGACCCTGCTTTGCCTAGCGTTACCCTTACCTTGCCTTTCCGTGCATTGCCTAGCCGTGCGTTGCCCTGCCTTAGCCTTATTTCCCATTGCCGTGCCATGCCTTTTGTTACACTTGCATTGCCTTGCTTTGCCTTGCCTTCCTTTCCTTCTGTTACTCTTTCCCTGCCTTGCCGTGCATTGCGTAGCCTTGCGTTGTCCTGCATTAGCCTTGCCTTGCCTGACCGTGCCTTGCCTTGCGTTACCCTTTCCTTGCCTTGCCGTGCATTGCCTAGCCGTGCGTTGTCGTCCCTTAGCCTTGTTTCCCCTTGCCGTGCCGTTCCTTCCGTTACCCTTGCCTTGCCTTGCTTTCCCTTGCTTTCATTACCTTCCGTTACTCTTTGCTTGCCTTCCGTGCATTACCTAGCCTTGCATTGTCGTGCCTTAGCCTTGCCTCGTCTGACCTTGCTTTGCCTAGCGTTACCCTTTCCTTGCCTTGCCGTGCATTGCCTAGCCGTCCGTTGTCCTGCCTTAGCCTTGTTTCCCATTGCCGTGCCATGCCTTTTGTTACACTTGCCTTGCCTTGCTTTGCCTTGCCTTCCTTTCGTTCCGTTACTCTTTCCTTGCCTTGCCGTGCATTGCCTAGCCTTGCATTGTCCTGCATTAACCTTGCCTTCCCTGACCGTGCCTTGCCTTGCGTTACCCTTTCCTTGCCTTGCCGTGCATTGCGTAGCCTTGCGTTGTCGTGCATTAGCCTTGCCTTGCCTGACCGTGAGTTGCCTTTCGTTACCCTTTCCTTGCCTTGCCGGGCATTGCCTAGCCGTGCGTTGTCGTGCCTTAGCATTGTTTCCCCTTGCCATAGCCTAGCTTGCCTTGCCTTGCTTTGAATTCCCTCTCCGTGCCGTGCCTTTCGTTACCCTTGCCTCCCCTTGCTTGGCCTTGCCTTCCATGCCTTCCGTTGCTATTTCTTTGCCTTGTCGTGCATTGCCTAGCCTTCCGTTGTCGTGCATCAACCTTGCCTTGCCTGACCGTGCCTTGCCTTGCGTTACCCTTTCCTTGCCTTGCCGTGCATTGCCTAGCCTTGCGTTGCCGTGCCTTAGCCTTGTTTCCCCTTGCCGTGCCGTGCCTTTTGTTACACTTGCCTTGCCTTGCTTTCCCTTGCCTTCCTTGCCTTCCTTTACTCGTTCCTTGCCGTTCATTGCCTAGCCTTGCGTTGTCGTGCATTAGCCTTCCCTTGACTCAACGTGCCTTTCCTTCCGTTACCCTTTCCTTGCGTTGCCGTGCATTGCTTAGCCGTGCGTTGTCGTGCCTTAGACTTGTTTCCCCTTGCCCTGTCGTTCCTTCCGTTAACCTTGTCTTGCCTTGCTTTCCCTTGTGTTCCTTGCCTTCCGTTACTCTTTGCTTTCCTTCCGTGCATTGCCTAGCCTTGTTTGTCGTGCCTTAGCCTTCCCTCGGCTGACCATGCCTTCCCTTGGGTTACCCTTTCCTTGTCTTGCCGTGCATTGCTTAGCCGTGCGTTGTTGTGCCTTAGCATTGTTTCCCCTTGCCATAGCCTAGCTTGCCTTGCGTTGCTTTGCCTTCCCTCTCCTTGCCGTGCCTTCCGTTACCCTTGCCTTGCCTTGCTTTGCCTTGCCTTCCTTGCCTTCCGTTACTGTTTCCTTGCCTTGCCGTGCATTGCCTAGCCTTGCGTTGTCGTGCCTTAGCCTTGCCTTTACTGACCGTGCCTTGCCTTGCGTTACCATTTCCTTGCCTTGCCGTGCATTGCCTAGCCGTCCGTTGTCCTGCCTTAGCCTTGTTTCCCATTGCCGTGCCATGCCTTTTGTTACACTTGCCTTGCCTTGGTTTGAGTTGCCTTCCTTTCCTTCCGTTACTCTTTCCCTGCCTTGCCGTGCATTGCCTAGCCTTGCGTTGTCGTGCCTTAGCCTTGCCTCGCCTGTCCGTGCCATGCCTTGCTTTACACTTTCCTTGCCTTGAGGTGCATTGCCTAGCCGTGCGTTGTCGTGCCTTAGCCTTGTTTCACCTTGCCATAGCCTTGCTTGCGTTGCCTTGCTTTGCCTTGCCTTCCTTCCCTTCCGTTACTCTTTGCTTGCCTTTCGTGCATTGACTAGCCTTGCGTTGCCGTGCCTTAGCCTTGTTTCCCCTTGCCGTGCCGTGCCTTTTGTTACACTTGCCTTGCCTTGCTTTCCCTTGCCTTCCTTGCCTTCCGTTACTCTTTCCTTGCCGTGCATTGCCTAGACTTGCCTTCTCATGCGTTAGCCTTGCCTTGACTGACCGTGCCTTGCCTTGCGTTACCCTTTCCTTGCCTTGCCGTGCATTGCTTAGCCGTGCGTTGTCGTGCCTTAGCCTTGTTTCCCCTTGCCGTGCGGTTCCTTCCGTTACCCTTGTCTTGCCTTGCTTTCCCTTATGTTCCTTGCCTTCCGTTACTCTTTGCTTTCCTTCCGTGCATTGCCTAGCCTTGTTTGTCGTGCTTTAGCCTTGCCTCGGCTGACCGTGCCTTCCCTTGCGTTACCCTTTCCTTGCCTTGCCGTGCATTGCTTAGCCGTACGTTGTTGTGCCATAGCATTGTTTCCCCCTGACATAGCCTAGCTTGCCTTGCCTTGCTTTGCCTTCCCTCTCCTTGCCGTGCCTTCCGTTACCCTTGCCTTGCCTTGCTTTGCCTTGCCTTCCTTGCCTTCCGTTACTGTTTCCTTGCCTTGCCGTGCATTGCCTAGCCTTGCGTTGTCGTGCCTTAGGCTTGCCTCGCCTGACCCTGCTTTGCCTAGCGTTACCCTTTCCTTGCCTTTCCGTGCATTGCCTAGCCGTGCGTTGCCCTACCTTAGCCTTCTTTCCCATTGCCGTGCCATGCCTTTTGTTACACTTGCCTTGCCTTGCTTTGCCTTGCCTTCCTTTCCTTCCGTTGCTCTTTCCCTGCCTTGCCGTGCATTGCCTAGCCTTGCGTTTTCGTGCCTTAGCCTTGCCTCGCCTGACCGTGCCATGCCTTGCGTTACCCTTTCCTTGCCTTGCTGTGCATTGCCTAGCCGTGCGTTGTCGTGCCTTAGCCTTGTTTCACCTTGCCATAGCCTTGCTTGCGTTGCCTTGCTTTGCCTTGCCTTCCTTGCCTTCCGTCACTCTTTGCTTGCCTTTCGTGCATTGCCTAGCCTTGCGTTGCCGTGCCTTAGCCTTGTTTCCCCTTGCCGTGCCGTGCCTTTTGTTACACTTGCCTTGCCTTGCTTTCCCTTGCCTTCCTTGCCTTCCGTTACTCTTTCCTTGCAGTACATTGCCTAGCCTTGCGTTGTCGTGCGTTAGCCTTGCCTTGACTGA